>NW_022060064.1:0-194609 GCF_007399415.2 Gopherus evgoodei | reverse complement strand
AATAGGGGATGGGGTGGGTTGGTGGATCGATGGTTGGACGGACGGGGATGGGGGTGGGTTGGTGGATCGATGGTTGGACGGGATGAGCTGGGGACGGGTAGTGGATCGATGGTTGGACGGATGGGGATGGGCGTGGGTTGGTGGGTCGATGGTTGGACGGATAGGGGTGGGTTGGTGGGTCAATTGTTGGACAGGTGGGGATGGGGGTGGGTTGGTGGATCGATGGTTGGACGGACAGGGATGGGGATGTGGGTGGATCGATGGTTGGACAGGTGGGGAAGGGGGCAGGGATCGGGGGACTCAGCAAGGGACACTGCGCTGATCGAGGCAGGGAAGTTACATGGAGGTGGAAGGACCTGGACAGTTGTGTGATGAATGCCTTGTGCAGAGGCTGGTGAGTATGTGCATCGCACGTGTGTATCAGGTCGTGTGTATCTGTGTGGGGGCGTGTGTGCAAGGGTTGTGTGGCGAGCTGACTATGTTTCAAGGCACAGAGGCAGCAAGTGTCCAGCAGGGGCGTATTCGTTAAGGTGTGCAGTCAGCGCCGCATCTGACATTGTGCGTGCTTTGGCTTTGCGTTGGGTTGTGCAGAAATTGACGTGTGTATTTGATGTAGGTTCTAGCCCCAGTTGTGTAGCCTGTGCAGCCCGTGTGTGTCTGGGGGTGGGGGTCTTTTGAGAGGCGTGTGGGGAGGGTGGAAGGTGGTGTAGGGGATGTGTAGTGGCTAGGGGTGTATTCTGCAAGGGTGTAGGTGTGTGGGCAGAAGGGTGACTGTTCTGCGGGTGGGTGTGAAGCAGAGTTTGTGGTCTATGGGAAGAGTGGAGGAGTGCATATGCAGAAGAGGTTTTATATTGTGTGTGTCACGTGCAGCGGGAAATGTGTGTGTGTGTGAATATGG
This sequence comes from Gopherus evgoodei, assembly GCF_007399415.2. NCBI lineage: Eukaryota > Metazoa > Chordata > Testudines > Testudinidae > Gopherus > Gopherus evgoodei. The sequence goes on along the minus strand of NW_022060064.1, from coordinate 193,711 downwards.
GTGTGTGTGTGTGCGCGCGCAAAGGAGACTTGGGTGGCAGGGTGTGCCTGTTCTCCTGCTGTGCGCCCAGCAGCAGGGTGTCTATTCTCCTGGTGTGCACCTGGTGACAGGGTGTGTGTGTTCTTCCAGTGTACGCCCGGCAATAGGGTTTGCATGTTCTCCAGGTGTGTGCCCGGTGGCATGGTATGTGTGTTGGGTGGCAGTGTGCGCCTGTTCTCTGGGTGTGCACCCGGTGGCAGAGTGTGTGTGTTCTCCTGGTGTACACCCAGCAGCAGGGTGTGTTGTCTCCTGGTGTGTTCCTAACAGCAGGCTGTGCATATTCTCTGGGTGTGCACCTGGTGGCAGGGTGTATGTGTTCCCCCGGTCTATGCCCGGCAGCAGGGTTTGCGTGTTCTCCGGGTGTGCACCTGGTGGCATGGTGTGTGTGTTCGGTGGCAGGGTGTGTCTGTTCTCTGGGTGTGCACCTGGCAGCAGGATATGCATGTTCTCCGGGTGTGCGCCCAGTGGCAGGGTGTGCCTGTTCTCCGGGTGTGCGCCTGGTGGCAGGGTGTGTGTGTTCTCCCGATGTACATCCAGCAGCAGGGTTTGCGTGTTCTCAGAGTGTGCACCCTGTGGCGTGGTGTGTGTGTTGGGTGGCAGGGTGTGACTGTTCTCTGGGTGTGCACCTGGCAGCAGGATATGCATGTTCTCTGGGTGTGCGCCCAGTGGCAGGGTGTGTGTGTTCTCCCGATGTACGTACAGCAGCAGGGTTTGCGTGTTCTCCGGGTGTGCACCTGGTGGCATGGTGTGTGTGTTCAGTGGCAGGGTGTGTCTGTTCTCTGGGTGTGCACCTGGCAGCAGGATATGCATGTTCTCTGGGTGTGCGCCCAGTGGCAGGTTGTGTGTGTTCTCCCGATGTACGTACAGCAGCAGGGTTTGCATGTTCTCCAAGTGTGCACCCGGTGGCGTGGTGTGTGTGTTGGGTGGCAGGGTGCGGCTGTTCTCCGGGTGTGCGCCTGGTAGCAGGGTGTGTGTGTTCTCCCAGTGTACACCCGGCGGCAGGGTGTGTTGTCTCCTGGTGTGTTCCCGGTGGCAGGGTGTGCACAGTCTTTGGGTGTGTGCCCGGTGGCAGGGTGTGTGTGTTCCCCCGGTGTACGCCCGGCAGCAGGGTTTGCGTGTTCACCGGGTGTGTGCCCGGTGGCAGGGTGTGCCTGTTCTCTGAGTGTGCGCCCGGCTGCAGGGTGTGCCTGTTCTCCGGGTGGGCGCCCGGCCGCAGGGTGTGTGTGTTCTCCCAGTGTACACCCAGCGGCCGGGTGTGTTGTCTCCTGGTGTGTTCCCAGCGGCAGGGTGTGCATATTCTTTGGGTGTGTGCCCAGTGGCAAGGTGTGTGTGTTCCCCTGGTGTGCGCCGGGCGGCAGGGTGTGCCTGTTCTCCGGGTGTGTGCCCGGCGGCAGGGTGTGCCTGTTCTCTGGGTGTGCGCCCAGCGGCAGGGTGTGCCTGTTCTCTGTTCTCTGGGTGTGCGCCCGGCGGCAGGGTGTGCCTGTTCTCTGGGTGTGCGCCCGGCGGCAGGGTGTGCTTGTTCTCCGGGTGTGCGCCTGGTAGCAGGTGTGTGTGTTCTCCCAGTGTACACCCGGCGGCCGGGTGTGTTGTCTCCTGGTGTGCTCCCGGTGGCAGGGTGTGCATATTCTTTGGTTGTGTGCCTGGTGGCGTGTTGTGTGCGCCCGGCGGCAGGGTGTGCCTGTTCTCCGGGTGTGCGCCCGGCGGCAGGGTGTGCCTGTTCTCCGGGTGTGCGCCTGGCGGCAGGGTGTGCCTGTTCTCCGGGTGTGCGCCCGGCCGCAGGGTGTGCCTGTTCTCCCGGTGGGCGCCCGGCTGCAGGGTGTGCCTGTTCTCCGGGCGTGCGCCCGGCGGCAGGGTGTGCCTGTTTTCCGGACGTGCACCCAGCGGCAGGGTGTGCCTGTTCTCCGGGTGTGCGCCCGGCCGCAGGGTGTGCCTGTTCTCCGGGTGTGCGCCCGGCGGCAGGGTGTGCCTGTTCTCTGGGTGTGCGCCCGGTGGCAGGGTGTGCCTGTTCTCTGTTCTCTGGGTGTGCGCCCGGCGGCAGGGTGTGCCTGTTCTCTGGGTGTGCGCCCGGCGGCAGGGTGTGCTTGTTCTCCGGGTGTGCGCCTGGTAGCAGGTGTGTGTGTTCTCCCAGTGTACACCCGGCGGCCGGGTGTGTTGTCTCCTGGTGTGCTCCCGGTGGCAGGGTGTGCATATTCTTTGGGTGTGTGCCTGGTGGCGTGTTGTGTGCGCCCGGCGGTAGGGTGTGCCTGTTCTCCGGGTGTGCGCCCGGCGGCAGGGTGTGCCTGTTCTCCGGGTGTGCGCCTGGCGGCAGGGTGTGCCTGTTCTCCGGGTGTGCGCCCGGCCGCAGGGTGTGCCTGTTCTCCGGGTGTGCGCCCGGCGGCAGGGTGTGCCTGTTCTCCGGGTGTGCGCCCGGCGGCAGGGTGTGCCTGTTCTCCGGGTGTGCGCCCGGCGGCAGGGTGTGCCTGTTCTCCGGGTGTGTGCCCGGTGGCAGGGTGTGCCTGTTCTCCGGGTGTGTGCCTGGCGGCAGGGTGTTGGTTATTCTGTCTGTGTAAACTAGGGGGACCAGACAGCAAACGTGAAAAATCAGGAGGGGGGTGGGGGGAATAGGAGCTTATATAAGACCCAAAAACTGGGACTGTCCCGATAAAATCAGGACATGTGGGCACTCTAGTGTAAAGAGCAGGGTGTGTGTGGTGTGTCTAGGCTCAATGTGTGTGTCTGTTAGAGTGTGGGGGGGGGCAGAGCTCCATCTCCCCCCCCAGATTCAGGACAATCCCCACCCCCATCCCCAGCTGGGATCACTCCAGGCCAACACAGCCCCACCCAAAGCCTGGCCCCAGGCCCAAGGAAAGGGGGCAAGAGAACGGGAATTAGCCCATTTGGCAGAAAGGAGGGGAGTGGGGGCTAGTGGTTAGAGCGGGGGGGACTGGGAGCCAGGACTCCTGGGTTCTATTAACCCCTCCCCCACAGCTGCCTGCCCTGTGGGGGGGGGCTTCCAACCCCCCTGAGCCCCTGGCTGCAGGCACGTCCGCAATGGCTGATCCCCCCCCACCCTCTGCCAGCCAATAGCAGCGCGCACAGCCTCAGACAGCCAATGGGAGAGGAGCAATAACAGCAGCTGGGCTGGGAGGGTCTGAGAGTGACCCCGCCCCCTTCAGAGCCGCCCCGCCCCTTCCCTGCACGTGCAGGTCACAGGCCAAAGTGTGTGTGTGGGGGGGGGGGTCAGTCACACAAGGGTGCCCCTCACTCCTGACCTGCAGCCCCTGCCAGCCCAGCCCTGCCCCCCAGCTCTGCCGGTGCCCCTCACTCCCGACCCGCAGCCCCTGCCAGCCCAGCCCTGCCCCCCAGCTCTGCCAGTGCCCCTCACTCCCGACCTGCAGCCCCTGCCAGCCCAGCCCTGCCCCCCAGCTCTGCCGGTGCCCCTCACTCCCGACCCGCAGCCCCTGTGCCATCCCCAGAGGCGGGTTCAGTGGCTGGGCCCAGCTGCTGTCTGAGGATCATGTTCCCTCGGTGGCTGCCCCCCCCGGCCCCCGTTTGCGGTTTGTCACCTGGGGAACCAACCGCCCGTCCTGTGTCTGCCACCTGCGCCCGCCTATGCCTGGGGCAGGGGGTGGGGGCTTAGTCCTCAAAATCCCCCCCCGCCCAGATCTCTGCCCCACAGCACAGCGCCCACCTGCTCCCCCTGCCCCACAGTTCCCCCAACAAAGCCCTCCCCCCCGCTCATTGCTCTGGGCCAGGGGTCTCTGCCGGCGGAGGGGGGCGGGGGGGGCTGTTACACAGGATGCAGCTGTAACTGGTGCAACTGCCAGGCAGGTGCCGGGGTGGGGGTGCTTCGGGTGTCAGTGTACTGGGGGAGGGGTGAAGGGGGGAGGAGTGGGGGTTCTGCTGGTGAGGGGGGTGGGGGTGCAGAGTGGGAAAGGTGCAGTGGGGGGAGGGTGTGGGGTATGCAGAGGGGAAGGGTGGCGTGGGGGGGTGCAGAGGGGGAGGGATGCAGTGGGGGGAGGGTGGGGGATGCGGGGTGGGGGGGTGCAGAGGGGGAGGGGTGCAGTGTGAGGAGGGTATGGGGATGCAGAGGAGGGAAGGAGGGAGGGGGTAGGTGATGCAGAGGGGGAGGGGTGGGCATGGGGGGTTCAGGGGGGAGGAGCGGGGGTTCCGCGGGGGTGCGGGTGCAGAGTGGGAGAGGTGCAGTGAGGGGATGGTATGGGGGTGCAGAGGAGGGAGGGGGTAGGGAGTGCAGAGGGGGAGGGGTGCAGTGGGGGGGAGGGTATGGGGGTGCAGAGGAGGGAGGGTGTAGGGGATGCAGATGGGGAGGGGTGGTGTAGGGGGGTGCAGAGGGGGAGGGGTGCAGTGCAGGGAGGGTGTGGGGGTGCAGAGGAGGGAGGGAGGGGGTAGGGGATGCAGAGGGGGAGAGGTGCAGTGAGGGGATGGTATGGGGGTGCAGAGGAGGTAGGGGGTGCAGAGGGGGAGGGGTGCAGTGGGAGGAGGGTATGGGGGTGCAGAGGAGGGAGGGTGTAGGGGATGCAGAGGGGAGGGGCGGCATAGGGGGGTGCAGAGGGGGAGGGGTGCAGTGGAGGGAGGGTGTGGGGCTGCAGAGGAGGGAGGGAGGGGGTAGGGGATGCAGAGGGGGAGGGGTGGCATGGGGGGTGCAGTGGGGGGAGGGGCAGGGGTTCCGCCGGGGCGGGGGGGCAGGGACTCCGGCACGTTCTGGTTCCTTCCTGCTCAGCACTTGGCCGGGTGCCCAGCTGGGCGGCTATTTATATCCTGTCCCCATGTGCCCCTGCGCTGGCAGCCGCGGCGGGGTGGGGGCGGGGGCAGGGCCCCATGCGTGTGCAGAGCTGCGGGTGGGGGAGACACGCAGACACGTGCATGTGTGTTTTGGACGTTAGCATGTGCAGGCGTGTGTGTGTGTCCCCCACCCCCTCTCTGTGGCTCGTGGAGCGTGTTCCAGCGTGTGGCGGGGCCGGAATAGCGCCTGGGAGAAGATTACCATGTGGCTGCCCTCGCCGGTACCGACATGGCCCCTGCATGTGTCCGTGTAGCCAGCATGTGTCTTAGCGTGTCTGCGTAGCCATGGCTGGTGTATGTATTTGTGTGTCTTGGCATGTCCAGCCATGTTTGGTAATTCAGGAATCAGTGCAAGCATGTCTTGCATGGTGAGGTATGTGTCAGCACGTCCAGGTGGGTCTGTACATGCCGTGGTAGCGTGTTTGGTGTGTGCATTGGCATGGCCAGGGCATGTTGCAGCGTGTCCAGGTGTGTGGCTGTACATGGCATGTTAGCGTGTTCAGTGTGTGTGTTGGCATGGCCGGGACATGTTGCAGCATGTCCAGGCATGTGAATGTACGTTCCATGTTAGCATTTTTGTTGCGTATTGGCATAGCTGAGGCACATCGTAGTATGTCCAGGCATGTGGCTATAAATGGTGCATAGTGTTTGGTGTATGGGTTGGCATGGTCAGGGCGTGTTGCAGCGTGTCCAGGCATATGGCTATACATGGTGTGTTAACATGTTCTCTGTGTGCGCATTGGCATGACCAGGGCGTGTCACAGCATGTCCAGGCATGTGGTTGTACATGGCATGTTAGTGTGTTCTCTGTGTGTATTGGGATGGTCGGGGCCTGTCACTGCATGTCCATGTGTGTGTCTGTACATGGCATGTTAGTGTGTTCTCTGTATGTGTTGGCATGACTGGAGCATGACACAAAGTGTCCAGGGTGTGGCTGTACATGGTGTGTTAGCATGTTCTCTATATGTGTTGGCATGACCAGGGCATGTCACACACAGTGTCCAGGCTTGTGGCTGTACGTGGCATGTTAGCGTGTTCTCTGTGTTGGCATGACCAGAGAGTCACAGCATGTCCAGGCATGTGGCTATACATGGCATATTAGCATGTTCTGTGTTGGCATGAATGAGGCGTGTCGCAGCATGTCCAGGCGTGTGGCTGTACATGGCATGTTAGCGTGTCCTCTGTGTTTGCATGACCAGGGTGTGTCACAGTGTGTTTAGGGTTGTGGCTCTACATGGTGTGTTAGCGTGTTCTGTGTTTGCATGACCAGGGCATGTCACAGCGTGTCCAGGCGTGTGGCTGTACATGGCATGTTAGCGTGTTCTCTGTGTTTGCATGACCAGGGTGGGTCATAGTGTGTTTAGGGTGGTGGCTCTACATGGTGTGTTAGCGTGTTCTGTGTTTGCATGACCAGGGCATGTCACAGCGTGTCCAGGCGTGTGGCTGTCTTGCCACCCCATATCCTGACCCCACACGTGTGTCTCCAAGCAGCTGTTTCCCAGCTCCCCCTCCATGGCTGAGCAACAAGGCCGAGCCGGGCCCCCATTGGCTGACAGGGCGATGACATCAGCAGCCCAGGCATAGTTAATAGGGCGGCCCTGGAGCCAGGTCAACCTTCCTGCCTCTGTTACCATAGCAACAGGGAAAGCGCTGGGCTCCATCACCCCCCCCCCCCAACTGGGCCAAAAGGTCCTTCCCTGCCCCCCCGCCCCCATTTCTGGGGGAAGCCCATGGCTGGGCTAGCAGGGGCTGCGGGTCGGGAGTGAGGGGCACCTGCAGAGCTGGCGGGGCAGGGCTGGGCTAGCAGGGGCTGCAGGTCGGGAGTGAGGGGCACCGGCAGAGCTGGGGGGGCAGGGCTGGGCTAGCAGGGGCTGCAGGTCGGGAGTGAGGGGCACCGGCAGGGCTGGGCTGGCAGGGGCTGCAGGTCGGGAGTGAGGGGCACCGGCAGAGCTGGGGGGGCAGGGCTGGGCTAGCAGGGGCTGCAGGTCGGGAGTGAGGGGCACTAGCAGAGCTGGAGGGGGCAGGGCTGGAGGGCAGAGCTGGGGGGCAGGGCTGGGCTAGCAGGGGCTGCAGGTCGGGAGTGAGGGGCACCAGCAGAGCTGGTGGGGGGGCAGGGCTGGGCTAGCAGGGGCTGCGGGTTGGGAGTGAGGGGCACCGGCAGAGCTGGGGGGCAGGGCTGGGCTAGCAGGGGCTGCAGGTCGGGAGTGAGGGGCACAGGCAGAGCTGGGGGGCAGGGCTGGGCTAGCAGGGGCTGCAGGTCAGGAATGAGGGGCACTGGCAGAGCTGGGGGGACAGGACCGGGCTAACAGGGGGCTGCAGATCGGGAGTGAGGGGCACCGGCAGAGCTGGGGGGCAGGGCTGGACTAGCAGGGGCTGCAGGTTGGGAGTGAGGGGCACCGGCAGGGCTGAGGGGGCAGGGCTGGGCTGGCAGGGGCTGCAGGTCAGGAGTGAGGGGCACCGGCAGAGCTGGGGGGGCAGGGCTGGGCTAGCAGGGGCTGCAGGTCGGGAGTGAGGGGCACCGGCAGAGCTGGGGGGGGCAGGGCTGGGCTAGCAGGGGCTGCAGGTCGGGAGTGAGGGGCACCGGCAGAGCTGGGGGGGCAGGGCTGGGCTAGCAGGGGCTGCGGGTCGGGAGTGAGGGGCACAGGCAGAGCTGGGGGGCAGGGGCACAGGCAGACCTGGGGGGCAGGGCTGGGCTGGCAGGGGCAGAGGCATAGCTGGGGGGCAGGGCCAGGCCAGCAGGGGCTGGGGGGGGACCCCGGGCCTATGGCAGGCCTATGGCAGGCTGGCTCCTGTCTGTCTCTCTGCGGGGGCGGGTGGGGGCAGAGATCAGCCAGTCCCAGGCTCCCAGTTACTGATTAACTTCAGCCTAGGAGCGGTGGGGGAGGGGAGGGGCCTGCGACCAACCCTATAATAACAACCCCTCACCGCAGGCGGCCAAACAGGATCCTTCCCGCCAGGCTCCAGAGAAGGGAAACCGAGGCAGAGAGGTCCAGGGACTCACCCTCATATAACACCCAGACCCCGCCCCCCCATATTGTACCCATCCCAGCCTCTGTGCCAGGGCAGGCGGGTCTCAGCAGAGTGCTGGGAGCCCGGACTCCTGGGTTCTCTCCCCGGCTCTGGGAGGGGAGTGGGGGCTGGTGGTCAGAGCAGGGGGGGCTGGGAGCCAGGACTCCTGGGTTCTCTCCCCGGCTCTGGGAGGGGAGTGGGGGCTGGTGGTCAGAGCAGGGGGGGCTGGGAGCCAGGACTCCTGGGTTCTCTCCCCGGCTCTGGGAGGGGAGTGGGGGCTGGTGGTTAGAGCAGGGGGGCTGGGAGCCAGGACTCCTGGGTTCTCTCCCCGGCTCTGGGAGTGGAGTGGGGGCTTGTGGGTTAGAGCAGAGGGGACTGGGAGCCAGGACTCCTGGGTTCTCTCCCCGGCTCTGGGAGGGGAATGGGGGCTTGTGGTTCAGAGCAGGGGGGGCTGGGAGCCAGGACTCCTGGGTTCTCTCCCAGCTCTGGGAGGGGAGTGGGGGCTGGTGGTTGGAGCAGGGGGGGCTGGGAGCCAGGACTCCTGGGTTCTCTCCCCAGCTCTGGGAGGGGAATGGGGGCTGGTGGTTAGAGCAGGGGGGGCTGGGAGCCAGAACTCCTGGGTTCTCTCCCCAGCTCTGGGAGGGGAATGGGGGCTGGTGGTCAGAGCAGGGGGGGCTGGGAGCCAGGACTCCTGGGTTCTCTCCCCGCTCTGGGAGGGGAGTGGGGCACAATGGGGCCTGATCCTGGCTGGCAGGGTCTGAATTTGCTCCCCTAGCATTGAACTGCCCAAAGAAGGAAAACCAGCTCCCCCCTCCCACACCTCCCCCCCCGCCTGTTCTGTCTTTTCAAGCAGCATTTAATTTCTGCCCCACACATGGGGGGGGACAGGGATACTCCTACTCCCCCCCCAGATCAGGTTACTGCTCCCCACCCCCATGCCAGCTGGGCGCACCTGTCCCCACAGCCCACCAGCAGATGGGCCCTCCCTAGGGGCGATCGGGCTCCAGCCGCGATGGGGGGGGGGGAGCGGCTCCGGTGTGAGGGGATGGACGGGACTGCGGGAACCAGGCTGAGGAGCAGGACTCCTGGGTTCTCTCCCCAGCTCTGGGGGTGGGGCTAGTGGGTTAGAGATGGGGGGCTGGGAGCCAGGACTCCTGGGTTCTGTCCCTGGCTTGTGGGGGTTTGGAGCTGGTGGGGGGTTGGGAGCCAAGATACCTGGGGTCCTTCACCAATGACTACGGGTGTGTTCCTTCCTCGCTGTGTGCCTCAGTTTCCCCCCACCCACCCGTCTCTGTTTATATCGATTTCAAGCTCTTTGGCACAAGGGCTGTGTGAATCTTGGCAGCGCCCAGCACAATGGGGCCAGAATCTCGGTTGTAGGGGTCTGGGCAGCGCCCGGTTGACGGGGCCCCCCCCCAGCCTGGCTCCTGCCAGGGCAGGTTAAGCACCGGCTCCTGGAGTCACCTGCCAGGCCCCCCAGCTGGGAGAATGGGCGATTGAGCCCGGCAGGGTAACATTGCCTGAGTCTGCAGAGAGCCTGAGCCTCTCGCTGGGGGAGGGGGGAGCTGCCCTGTGCCTGTCAATGGGGTGTTAACTCCAGGCCTCAGAGGGGACTGCCCTCAAGGGGGGAGGGGGAGGGAGACACCAGGCCCCATGGACCCCCTGGTGAAACCCATTCAGATGGGGGCGGGGCTATGACAGTGGGTGGGGCCACAAGGGACTGCCCCCGCGATGGGGATCCCCCGGGGTCACATGCAGGGGCCAAATGCAATGGGCAGATGGGCCAGACCAGAGACAGGGACGGGGGACGCCTGGATTCCAGTCCCAGTGCTGGGAGTGTGGGAGAGTTACAGCCCAGCTGTGTGACTCAGTTTCCCCTCCTGCCTTTGTCTAATTGGACTGGAAGGGGTTTGGGGCAGGGGTCTCTGAGCCGCCCCTCACATCCGGGCAGTGCAGGGCAGGACGGGGAGGGTGGCATGACGCAGACGTAGCTAGCAGTAATTAGGGGCCTCGTCGGTTTTCCTGGGCTCTGTGTGACCCGGGCACCGGGAGATTCCCTAGCCGGAGCGCCGCAGGGGAAGTGGGGCAAGGCCGCAGCCCTGGCTACCTCCCCCAGGCCTGGCCAGCCCCTGCCCCCCGTCCTTTGGCACAGCCATCACCCCGGCTCCAGGGGGTACAGAGCGGGGGAGGGACGCCGGAGGAAGAGGGTGGGAGGCAGGGGGCGCAGGCCCAGTGTTGGGGGTTTGGAGCCAGCCAGGAGGCCTGTCTGGAAGGCGCGTTACCGGCCTCCATCCAGAGGGAGATTCTCTGGCCTGGGGGAGTCAGCAGGTCAGCTCCCAGCCCCCCCTGCTCTAACCCACCAGCTCCCACTCCCCTCCCAGAGCTGGGGAGAGAACCCAGGAGTCCTGGCTCCCAGCCCCCCCCCCTGCTCTAACCACCAGCCCCCACTCCCCTCCCAGAGCCGGGGAGAGAACCCAGGAGTCCTGGCTCCCAGCCCCCCTGCTCTAACCACCAGCCCCCACTCCCCTCCCAGAGCCGGGGAGAGAACCCAGGAGTCCTGGCTCCCAGCCCCCCTGCTCTAACCACCAGCCCCCACTCCCCTCCCAGAGCCGGGGAGAGAACCCAGGAGTCCTGGCTCCCAGCCCCCCCTGCTCTAACCACCAGCCCCCGCCCCCACTCCCCTCCCAGAGCTGGGGAGAGAACCCAGGAGTCCTGGCTCCCAGCCCCCCCTGCTCTAACCACCAGCCCCCACCCCCACTCCCCTCCCAGAGCCGGGGAGAGAACCCAGGAGTCCTGGCTCCCAGCCCCCCCTGCTCTAACCACCAGCCCCCACTCCCCTCCCCTCCCAGAGCCGGGGAGAGAACCCAGGAGTCCTGGCTCCCAGCCCCCCTGCTCCAACCACCAGCCCCCACTCCCCTCCCAGAGCCAGGGAGAGAACCCAGGAGTTCTGGCTCCCAGCCCCCCTGCTCTAACCCACCAGCCCCCACTCCCCTCCCCTCCCAGAGCCGGGGAGAGAACCCAGGAGTCCTGGCTCCCAGCCCCCCTGCTCTGACCCACCAGCCCCTACTTCCCTCCCAGAGCCAGGGAGAGAACCCAGGAGTCCTGGCTCCCAGCCCCCCTGCTCTAACCACCAGCCCCCACCCCCACTCCCCTCCCAGAGCCGGGGAGAGAACCCAGGAGTCCTGGCTCCCAGCCCCCCCTGCTCTAACCACCAGCCCCCACTCCCCTCCCCTCCCAGAGCCGGGGAGAGAACCCAGGAGTCCTGGCTCCCAGCCCCCCTGCTCCAACCACCAGCCCCCACTCCCCTCCCAGAGCCAGGGAGAGAACCCAGGAGTTCTGGCTCCCAGCCCCCCCTGCTCTAACCCACCAGCCCCCACTCCCCTCCCCTCCCAGAGCCGGGGAGAGAACCCAGGAGTCCTGGCTCCCAGCCCCCCTGCTCTGACCCACCAGCCCCTACTTCCCTCCCAGAGCCAGGGAGAGAACCCAGGAGTCCTGGCTCCCAGCCCCCCGCTCTAACCACCAGGCCCCACTCCCCCCAGCGCCGGGTGTTTAAGGGAAGTGAATTGAAGACATGGCAGGAATCTCTGGGCCAGGAGCCCAGGTTCGCTGCACTGGATGTCACAGCTCAGCTGGGGGGGGGGGGGGCTGTGAGAATCACCCAAAATGAGGGGGGCGGGGGCGGCAGGGACTGGCCAATCAGGAAAGGGGCGTTCCCCTGCGGCTCGGGCTGACAGAGCTTCGCGTGGTCACCTGTCGCCCTCTGGTGGGCAAATGTCAGAACAGCTCCCGCCCGGGCCCAGGGCGGGGATTGGCTGGCTCGGGGGGGCGGGGAATGGGGCAGGGGTCTGTCCCCTCTAGGGGGCGCCGGCTCCCACCCGGCCCCAGGATTCACGGCTCTGCTGGCGCTAGATTTCTGACCAATCAAGGGGAGCTGTGAGGCCCCGCCCACCGCTCCCTGACGCCCGGTTGGCTGAACTGAGGAGATTGAGGTCCTGCTGCCCAATCAGAAATTGCTGTAAATCTTACAGCTCTGCCTGGCGCGGGGTCGGGTTCCAGGTGTTCCTGTGGGCGGGGCCAGAGCCAGGGGGCGGGGCGTGCGGGCTGGAGCGGGGTTCGGGGGGGGCGGATGTCAGGTGTGGGTGGGTATTTGCGGGGGGGCGGATATCTGGGCTAGATCCAGGCGGGGGCTCTGGGCTGGACTGGGGGGGGGTCCGGGCTGCCTGCCCCCCCCCGCCGGCTCTGCCTGCACCCCCCTCCGCTCCCCCCCCCCGCCGATATGACGCACCGAAAGTTACACCCACCCGCCCCCCCATCCCGTTACCTGCGCCCGGGTCCCTCCGCTGGCAGCCGGGCCCGGTGGGGGGCGCCCCCCATCTCCCTCCGCCGCCCCTTGATTGACAGCCGGGCGGCCCCGCAGCCCGCGCCCCCCCATCCCCGGGCTGCTGGGGGCGGGGGCGGGGCCGAGCCGGGCCGTGGCGCAGTTCGGGCCCCGGCTCAGGCTGCTTCTTCCTCCGGAGCCAAACCGGAGTCAAACCGCCCCGCCCCCTGCGCCCTCCCCGCCGGAGGGGGAGTCACGGCGGCTCTACCCCTCCCCCCACCCGTGTGTCTAGGGGGTGTCACAGCGTCTTTACCCCCCTGGGTATGTGGGGGGGGTCACATCATCTGTACCCCCCGTGTGTTAGCGCCTCTACCCCCCGCGTGTGGGGGGGTCACAGTCTTTACCCCCCAGCTCTCTCGTGTGTGTGTGTGTGGAGGGGGTTACACTGTCTGTACAGCCCAGGGTGTGTGTTAGCGCCTCTACCCCCCCGTGTGTGGGGGTCATAGTCTTTACCCCCCAGCTCTCTCTCTCTGTGTGTGTGGTTACACTGTCTGCACACCCCGGGGCGTGTTAGCACCTCTACTCCCCCCCCCGCGTGTGTGTGTGTGGGGTCACAGTCTTTACCCCCCAGCTCTGTGTCTCTCTCTCTCTCTCTCTGTGTGTGTGGTTACACTGTCTGCACACCCCGGGGCGTGTTAGCACCTCTACCCCCCCCCCGCGTGTGTGTGGGGGTCACAGTCTTTACCCCCCAGCTCTGTGTCTCTGTGTGTGTGTGTGTGTGTGTGTGGTTACACTGTCTGCACACCCCGGGGCGTGTTAGCACCTCTACCCCCCCCCGCGTGTGTGGGGGGGTCACAGTCTTTACCCCCCAGCTCTGTGTGTGTGTGTGTGGAGGGGGTTACACTGTCTGTACACCCCGGTGTGTGTTAGCACCTCTATCCCCCGTGTGTGTGTGGGGGGTCACAGCATCTCTACACTCCCGTGTGTGTGGGGGGGGGGGGCGGCTCACAGCATCTCTACAAACCCGTGTAGGGGGGTTTCATAGCGCCTCTACCCACCCTATGGGGGGGGTTCACTGTCTGTACACCTCCGTGTGTGTTAGCGCCTCTACCCCCCCCGTGTGTGTGTGTGTGGGGGGGGTGTCACAGCATCTCTACACTCCCGTGTGTGTAGGGGGGAATGGGTCACAGCCTCTCTAGACCCCCATGTAGGGGGGTTTCATAGCACCTCTACCCGCCCTGTGTGTGTGTGGAGTCACAGCATCTTTACCCCCAGCTGTGTGTGTGTGGGGGGGGATCACACCGTCTCTACAGCCGTGTGTATCAGCGCCTCTACCCCCCCCCCCGTGTGGGTCACACCATCTCTACAGCCGTGTGTATCAGCGCCTCTACCCCCCCCCGTGTGGGTCACACCATCTCTACACCCCCGTGTGTGTGGGGTCACACCGTCTCTACACCCGTGTGTATCAGCGCCTCTACCCCCCCCCGTGTGGGTCACACCATCTCTACACCCCCGTGTGTGGGGGGTCACACCGTCTCTATAGCCGTGTGTATCAGCGCCTCTACCCCGCCCCCCGTGTGGGGGGTCACAGTCTCTACCCCTCTGTGTGTGACCGCCCCGTGTATGGGGGGGGTCACAGCATCTCTACCCCCCCGTGTCAGTGCCTCTACCCCTCTGTGGGGGAGCGGGTCACACCGTCGCTACACCCACGTGTGTAGGGGGTGTCATAGTGCCTATACTCCCCCGTGTGTGTGTGGGGGGGTGCCACACCATCTCTAAACACCCCCCCGTGTGTAATAGGGTGTCCTAGCGCCTCTACTCCCCCGTGTGCATGTGTGTGGGGGGTGTCACACCGTCTCTAACCCCCCCATGGGTAGTGGGGTGTCATAGTGCCTATACCCCCCCCCGTGTATGTGGGGGTCACATCAACTCTAGCCCCCTGGTGTCCCACAGCGCCTCCTGCTGGGGAGACTCACCTCACCTGCTCCCCCCCCCAATGCTGTGGGCTGGGACCCCCTGTGCAGTGAGTGTGTTTACACGCGCACCCCAGCCACACGCCTGGTGGGAACGCGCCTGGGCAAGGACCTGCCCCCCCCCCCGCCTGGGCTGCGGCTGGGGGGCGGCAGGGCGCTGACATGGGGGGGTTCAGGGTGGTGGGGAATTCTCACCCTCCCTAGCATGGCAGAGCCCCCCCCGCCCGCTAGCCCAGGGCACCATGGGGCAGCAGCTCCCCCAGCGGCAACTGGTGGGATTGCTCCGGGCCTCGGTTTCCCCACGGGATGAGCCGCCGTTCCGGTGGGGGGCCTGCGGGACGCCGGGGCCTGGGGCAGAGCTGGGTTCGAGTCTGGCCTCAGCAGCACGACGTGGGGACCCGGGAGGAGCAGGGAAACTGAGGCACGGGGCCCAGACCCAAACTGCAGCTGCTGGATCAGACCGTGGGCCTGTCCGACCCCATCTCTCCCCCCAGCATGCAGCCCCCGCTGGGGGGGGTCGCACACAGGCCCCACGGCGCGCAGCGAAGGGTGGGTTTATTGCAGGGGGGGGGCTCAGCTGTCCAGGCTCATGAGCAGGGCGGTGCCCCGTTTGATCCAGTGGTCGGGGGGGGCGGCGCCGGCCCGCAGCTCCACCCCGATGACGAAGGAGGGGCGCCCGGCGGAGCCCGCCCGGTTCGGGTAGTAATAGCAGGGGCAGGCGTAGGTCCCTGCGAGAGAGGGGGGGTCAGGGGGCGGAGCCAGGCTGCCCCCCGGAACCCTCAGCCCGGTGCCCCCCCTCTAGCCCTCAGCGCCCCACCCCCGCACCTGCACCCCTCCCTGAGACTTCTCCCCCATCAGCCCACCCCCTAGACCCTCCCCCCCACGGGCAGTGCCCCTCACCCCCCTTAGCGCCCCCACCCCCGGACCTGCACCCCCTCCCTGAGACTTCTCCCCCATCAGCCCACCCCCTAGACCCTCCCCCCCAAGGGCAGTGCCCCCCACTCCCTTTAGCGCCCCCACCCCCGGACCTGCACCCCCATCCGTGCCCCCTCCGAGATCTCTCCCCCGTCAGCCCACCCCCTAGACCTCCCCCCCACGGGCAGTGCCCCTCACCCCCTTAGCGCCCCCACTCCTGGACCTGCACCCCCATCCGTGCCCCTCCCTGAGACCTCTCCCCCATCAGCCCACCCCCTAGACCCCCACCCACCCCCAGACCCATCCCCCACGGGCAACGCCCCCTACCTCCCTCAGCGCCCCCACCCCCAGAGCCTCCCCCGTCACCCTGCGCCCCTAAACCTGCCTCCACCCCCAGACCCTCCTGTGCCCCCCAGACCCACCCCCCACGGGCAGCGCCCCCTACCTCCCTCAGCGCCCCCACCCCCAGACCCTCCCCCAACAGCCCTGCACCCCCAAACCTGCCCCCACCCCCAGACCCTCCTCCGTCACCCCTGCGCCCCCAGACCCGCCCCCCATGGGCAGCGCCCCCTACCTCCCTCAGCATCCCCACTCCCAGACCCTCCCCCGTCGCCCTGTGCCCCCAGACCCGCCCCCAACCCCAGACCTCCCCGTCACCCTGCTCCCCCAGACCCGCCCCCTGCACCCCCAAACCCACCCCCACCCCCAGATCCCACCCGTCACCCTGTGCCCCCAGACCCTCCCCGTCACCCTGCGCCCCCAAACCCGCCCCTGCCCCCAGACCCTCCTCCATCACCCCTGCGCCCCCAGACCCGCCCCCGTCACCCTGCACCCCCAGACCCGCCCCTGCCCCCCACCTTTGCTGCTCTTCTTCCTGCTCTCGGCGGGTCTGAAGTGCACCGTGGGCAGGGGGCAGACGAGCTGCATCGGCTCCGCTTCCACCAGACACGAGTTCTTCTTGTCCCAGCCCGCGCCCTCCAGGTACAGCCCCCGGACCCACACGCCGTCCTGTGGGGCGGAGAGCGTCAGCCCCGGGTACGGCCCCCAGACCCACACGCCATCCTGCGGGGCGGAGAGCGTCACCCCGGGTAGGGCCCCCGGACCCACACGCCGTCCTGCGGGGCGGAGAGCGTCAGCCCCGGGTACAGCCCCCGGACCCACGCGCCGTCCTGCGGGGCGGAGAGCGTCAGCCCCGGGTACGGCTCCCGGACCCACACGCCATCCTGCGGGGCGGAGAGCGTCAGCCCCGGGTACAGGCCCCAGACCCACACGCCGTCCTGCGGGGCGGAGAGCGTCAGCCCCGGGTACAGCCCCCGGACCCACACGCCGTCCTGCGGGGCGGAGAGCGTCAGCCCCGGGTACAGCCCCCGGACCCACACGCCGTCCTGCGGGGCGGAGAGCGTCAGCCCCGGGTACAGCCCCCGGACCCACGCGCCGTCCTGCGGGGCGGAGAGCGTCAGCCCCAGGTACAGTCCCCAGACCAACACGCCGTCCTGCGGGGCGGAGAGCGTCACCCCGGGTAGGGCCCCCGGACCCACGCGCCGTCCTGCGGGGCGGAGAGCGTCAGCCCCAGGTACAGTCCCCGGACTCACACGCCGTCCTGCGGGGCGGAGAGCGTCACCCCCAGGTACAGTCCCCGGACCCACACGCCGTCCTGCGGGGCGGAGAGAGTCACCCCGGGTACGGCCCCCGGACCCACACGCCGTCCTGCGGGGCGGAGAGCGTCAGCCCCAGGTACGGCCCCCGGACCCACACGCCATCCTGCGGGGCGGAGAGCGTCACCCCGGGTACGGCCCCCGGACCCACACGCCGTCCTGCGGGGCGGAGAGTGTCAGCCCCGGGTACGGCCCCCGGACCCACACGCCGTCCTGCGGGGCGGAGAGCGTCAGCCCCGGGTACAGCCCCCGGACCCACACGACGTCCTGCGGGGCGGAGAGCGTCAGCCCCGGGTACAGCCCCCGGACCCACGCGCCGTCCTGCGGGGCGGAGAGCGTCAGCCCCGGGTAGGGCTCCCGGACCCACACGCCGTCCTGCGGGGCGGAGAGCGTCACCCCCGGGTACAGCCCCCGGACCCACACGCCGTCCTGCGGGGCAGAGAGCGTCACCCCCGGGTACAGCCCCCGGACCCACACGCCGTCCTGCGGGGCGGAGAGCGTCACCCCCGGGTACAGCCCCCGGACCCACACGCCGTCCTGCGGGGCGGAGAGCGTCACCCCCGGGTACAGCCCCCGGACCCACACGCCGTCCTGCGGGGCAGAGAGCGTCACCCCCGGGTACGGCCCACCTACCCACGCACCGTCCTACGGGGCGGAGAGCGTCACCCCCAGGTACAGCCCCCGGACCCACACGCCATCCTGCGGGGCGGAGAGCGTCACCCCCGGGTACGGCCCCCGGACCCACGCGCCGTCCTGCGGGGCGGAGAGCGTCAGCCCCGGGTACGGCTCCCGGACCCACGCGCCGTCCTGCGGGGCGGAGAGCGTCAGCCGCGGGTACGGCTCCCGGACCCACACGCCGTCCTGCGGGGCGGAGAGTGTCACCCCGGGTACGGCCCCCGGCCCCACACGCCGTCCTGCGGGGCGGAGAGCGTCAGCCCCGGGTACGGCCCCCGGCCCCACACGCCGTCCTGCGGGGCGGAGAGCGTCAGCCCCGGATACGGCCCCCGGCCCCACACGCCGTCCTGCGGGGCGGAGAGCGTCAGCCCCGGATACAGCCCCCGGCCCCACACGCCGTCCTGCGGGGCGGAGAGCGTCAGCCCCGGATACAGCCCCCGGCCCCACACGCCGTCCTGCGGGGCGGAGAGCGTCAGCCCCGGATACAGCCCCCGGACCCACGCGCCGTCCTGCGGGGCGGAGAGCGTCAGCCCCGGGTACGGCCCCCGGACCCACGCGCCGTCCTGCGGGGCGGAGAGCGTCAGCCCCGGGTACGGCCCCCGGACCCACACGCCGTCCTGCGGGGCGGAGAGCGTCAGCCCCAGGTACAGCCTCCGGACCCACACGCCGTCCTGCGGGGCGGAGAGCGTCACCCCCGGGTACGGCTCCCGGACCCACACGCCATCCTGCGGGGCGGAGAGCGTCACCCCCGGGTACAGCCCCCGGACCCACACGCCGTCCTACGGGGCGGAGAGCGTCACCCCCAGGTACAGCCCCCGGACCCACACGCCATCCTGCGGGGCGGAGAGCGTCACCCCCGGGTACGGCCCCCAGACCCACGCGCCATCCTGCGGGGCGGAGAGCGTCAGCCCCGGGTACAGCCCCCGGACCCACGCGCCGTCCTGCGGGGCGGAGAGCGTCAGCCCCGGGTACAGCCCCCGGACCCACGCGCCGTCCTGCGGGGCGGAGAGCGTCAGCCCCGGGTACAGCCCCCGGACCCACGCGCCGTCCTGCGGGGCGGAGAGCGTCAGCCCCGGGTACAGCCCCCGGACCCACACGCCGTCCTGCGGGGCGGAGAGCGTCACCCCCGGGTACAGCCCCCGGACCCACACGCCGTCCTGCGGGGCGGAGAGCGTCACCCCTGGGTACGGCCCCCGGACCCACACGCCGTCCTGCGGGGCAGAGAGCGTCACCCCCGGGTACGGCCCACGTACCCACGCACCGTCCTATGGGGTGGAGAGCGTCACCCCCGGGTACGGCCCCGGAGCCGCGCGCCGTCCTGCGTGGCGGAAAGCGTCAGCCCCGGGTACGGCCCCTGGACCCACACGCTGTCCTGTGGGCAGAGAGCGTCACCCCGTCCTGCCCTCCAGGTACAGCCCCCGGACCCACATGCCGTCCTGTGGGGCAGAGAGCGTCACCCCCAGGTACAGCCCCCGGACCCACACGCCGTCCTGT
This sequence comes from Gopherus evgoodei, assembly GCF_007399415.2. NCBI lineage: Eukaryota > Metazoa > Chordata > Testudines > Testudinidae > Gopherus > Gopherus evgoodei. The sequence continues at coordinate 174,851 of NW_022060064.1, read as the reverse complement.
GGGGCAGAGAGCGTCACCCCGTCCTGCCCTCCAGGTACAGCCCCCGGACCCACATGCCGTCCTGTGGGGCAGAGAGCGTCATCCCCAGGTACAGCCCCTGGACCCACACGCTGTCCTGTGGGGCAGAGAGCGTCACCCCCAGGTACAGCCCCCGGACCCACATGCCGTCCTGTGGGGCGGAGAGCATCACCCCCAGGTACAGCCCCCGGACCCACACGCTGTCCTGTGGGTCAGAGAGTGTCACCCCCAGGTACAGCCCCCAGACCCACACGCCACCCTGTGGGGCAGAGAGCGTCACCCCTGTACGGCCACCCGACAATGGTTCCCAGGCCCACCCGCCGGCCTGTGAGGCAGAGAGCTTCAGCCCCGTACGCCCCCCCCACACACCATCACCCCGGCACGGCCCCCAGACCCACATGCCGTCCTGGGGGCAGGGAGCGTCATCCCAGGTACAGCCCCCCCAGTGCCATCCCGGGGGGACTCCACCCACCCCAAAGGGCTCTGAGCCCAGCCACGCACCTTGGGCGGATACACCAGGTTGTTGTCATCCACCGTGGAGACGATGAACTCCCAGGACAGGGTGTCCACCGAGATCTGGGGGGGGGCAGTGAGAGTGGGTGGGATGGACCCGCCCCCCCATCCTAGGAGTCCCCCCCGCCTCCCAGCAGGGCTGGGAAAGGCCCCAGGTGCCTCCAGACTCTCCTCAAGGAGCCGGGGAGAGAACCCAGGAGTCCTGGCTCCCAGCTCCCCCTGCTCTAACCCACCAGCCCCCACTCCCCTCCCAGAGCCGGGGAGAGAACCCAGGAGTCCTGGCTCCCAGCCCCCCCTGCTCTAACCCACCAGCCCCCACTCCTCTCCCAGAACAGGGAGAGAACCCAGGAGTCCTGGCTCCCAGCCCCCCCTGCTCTAACCCACCAGCCCCCACTCCCCTCCCAGCGCCGGGGAGAGAACCCAGGAGTCCTGGCTCCCAGCCCCCCCCTGCTCTGACCCACCAGCCCCCACTCCCCTCCCAGAGTCAGGGAGAGAACCCAGGAGTCCTGGCTCACAGCCCCCCTGATCTAACCCACCAGCCCCCACTCCCCTCCCAGAGCTGGGGAGAGAACCCAGGAGTCCTGGCTCCCAGCCCCCACGATCTAACCCACCAGCCCCCACTCCCCTCCCAGAGCCGGGGAGAGAACCCAGGAGTCCTAGCTCCCAACCCCCCCTGCTCTGACCCACCAGCCCCCACTCCCCTCCCAGAGCTGGGGAGAGAACCCAGGAGTCCGGGCTCCCAGCCCCCCTGCTCTAACCCACCAGCCCCCACTCCCCTCCCAGAGCCGGGGAGAGAACCCAGGAGTCCTGGCTCCCAGCCCCCCCTGCTCTAACCCACCAGCCCCCACTCCCCTCCCAGAGCTGGGGAGAGAACCCAGGAGTCCTGGCTCCCAGCCCCCCCCTTGCTCTAACCACCAGCCCCCACTCCCCTCCCAGAGCCGGGGAGAGAACCCAGGAGTCCGGGCTCCCAGCCCCCCTGCTCTAACCCACCAGCCCCCACTCCCCTCCCAGAGCCGGGGAGAGAACCCAGGAGTCCTGGCTCCCAGCCCCCCCTGCTCTAACCCACCAGCCCCCACTCCCCTCCCAGAGCTGGGGAGAGAACCCAGGAGTCCTGGCTCCCAGCCCCCCTGCTCTAACCACCAGCCCCCACTCCCCTCCCAGAGCTGGGGAGAGAACCCAGGAGTCCTGGCTCCCAGCCCCCCTGCTCTAACCACCAGCCCCCACTCCCCTCCCAGAGCCAGGAGAGAACCCAGGAGTCCTGGCTCCCAGCCCCCCCTGCTCTAACCACCAGCCCCCACTCCCCTCCCAGAGCCAGGAGAGAACCCAGGAGTCCTGGCTCCCAGCCCCCCTGCTCTAACCACCAGCCCCCACTCCCCTCCCAGCGCCGGGGAGAGAACCCAGGCGTCCGGGTGCCCTGCCCCCCCCAGCGGTACCCACGTTGTTCTGGCGGGCGGCTGCCTGCAGCACGGCCGTCAGGAACCCGGTGGGGAAGGTGAACCCCGACAGCCAGAAGAGCACGGGGGGATGCGCCGTCTCGGCCCAGCGGGCAAACTGCTCCACCCGCTGGCCCAGGTCCCGGGTCCAGGCAGCCAGCGGCTTCTGCGAGGGGTAGGCCTGTGGGGGGCAGAGCACAGGGGCTGGGAGGGGGGCACAGCTCAGCATCGCTCGCCCCCCCGCGCTTGGAGACTTTCACACCCAGGGAAACTGAGGCACCAATCTTGGGGAAGTCCTGCAGAGGGGCCCTCAGACTAGGGCGTGGGCGTGGTAAAGGGGGGGTGCTCCTCCAAGCCACACGGGCAGCAGTTGGAGATCTGATGGGGGGGGGGACGTCACTGGGCTCGGGGGGGGGCAGGAACCTTCCCGATCGACCCACCCGTGGCCCCAAAGCCAGACACCGTGGGGGGCAGCAGTGGGGAGCCCCTGGGCCCCCAGGAAGGGCGGGGGGCACCCCCATGGGGCAGTGATTCCAGCTCTCCCCCCCAGCTGGGGGCACCCTTACCCTCTCCCACATGGGGGGCACGCGGGCGTCGAAGATGCAGTTGAAGATCTCTTCCAAGGCGGTGGACATGACGACCAGCCCCTGGATGCCCCTCTCCAGCTCCACCAGCGAGGACCTAGGGGGAGGGCCCAGCTCAGGCGGGGTCCCCCTCGGCCAGCCCCACACGCTGCCCCCAATGCCGGGCCGAGGAGCTGCCAGAGTCGGGGCAGCGTCGGTCGGGGACGGGGAGGCTCCTCGCTCCCCACCAGGATCCCAGGTTTGGTTCTAGGCCCCATCGGGCCCGGGCAAAGCCTGGGGGCCGGAGCGTCCTGGTTCTCTGACTGCCAGGAGGGCTGGGCAGGGGCCTGCTGTAGTCTGGGCACTGCCCAGACCCCCGGCCGAGATTGGGGCCCCGTCGCGCCAGGCGCTGCCCAGACCCCCGGGCCGAGATTGGGGCCCCGTCGCGCCAGGCGCTGCCCAGACCCCCGGCCGAGATTGGGGCCCCGTCGCGCCAGGCGCTGCCCAGACCCCCGGCCGAGATTGGGGCCCCGTCGCGCCAGGCGCTGCCCAGACCCCCGGCCGAGATTGGGGCCCCGTCGCGCCAGGCGCTGCCCAGACCCCCCGGGCCGAGATTGGGGCCCGTCGCGCCAGGCGCTGCCCAGACCCCCGGCCAAGATTGGGGCCCGTCGCGCCAGGCGCTGCCCAAACCCCCGGCCGAGATTGGGGCCCGTCGCGCCAGGCGCTGCCCAAACCCCCGGCCGAGATTGTGGACCCGTTGCGCCAGGCGCAGCCCAGACCCCTGGGGCAAGATTGGGGCCCCGTCGCGCCAGGCGCTGCCCAGGCCCCCCCCAGACTGAGATCAGGGCCCCATCCTGCCGCACTGCACAGCCCCACGGAAAGGCAGTCCCTGGGGTGGGGTAACAGCTAAGCCGGACCGGGCCCATCCCCCCACGCCAGCTGAGATTGAGCCCCGTGCCCCCCAGGCCCGGCGGTGGTGGCGCTGACCTGATGACCTGCAGCAGGGCGTTGTAGCGCTGGATCTCCTGCAGCAGCACCACGTTGAGGGGCGAAGGGTCGTCGGCCAGCACCTTCCGGGTGCCCCTGTAGTCCAGCTCCTGCGGGATCTTGCTCAGCACATCGGCCGACAGCTCCAGGACCTGCCAGGCGAGGGGTGCGTGAGCCGGGGCCAGGGATGGAGCCCCCTCACCCCAGAACCGCGGGCGGGTGGGTGGGAACCGTGGGGGTGTCCCTGTGGAATGGAGCCCCCTCGCCCCAGAACTGCAGGCAGGTGGGCGGGGACCGTGGGGGTGTCCCTGTGGGACGGAGCCCCCTGGTTCCAGAACCGTGGGCGGGGACCATGGGGGCATCCCCACGGGATTGAGCCCCCTTGTCCCAAAACCATGGGTGGGTGGGGAATGTGTGGGCGTCCCTGTGGGATTGAGCCCCCTCGCCCCAGAACTGCGGGTGGGCGGGTGGGGACCGTGGGGGTGTTCCCGCGGGATTGAGCCCCCTCGCCCCAGAACCACGAGCGGCTCCCTGAGTCTGCAGGCAGCCTGCAGAGTCGCTGGCGATGCCCGATTGGGAGCAGACCCCCAGGCCCAGCTGGCAGCACCCAGGAGCCTCCTCTCTAGAGCGCAGGTGGCACCGCAGCCCGGGGTACCTTGTCCTCCCGGCTCTGCCCGGCGGCCCCGCTGGGCGTGATCTGGGGCTGCAGGGACAGCAGGGTCTCGAAGAGGGTCCTGGCCTCGGTGATCTGGGAGGCCACGTCGGCGTTGGGGTGCTGGCCGAAGGCCTCGGGCAGGTCCATGCCGGGCAGCATGCTGATGAACTCCCGGTAGGAGGCCAGGTTCCCGTCCTTGGGGATGTAGTAGGTGTCGAGCACCGACAGCCTGGGGGCACGGGGGGAGTCAGGGCTCGTGACTGCTCGGCCCCAGCCCTGCTCACCCAGCCCCCCCTCCTCATACCTCCCCCGGGCTATTTCTGCCTGCACAGGGCGAGCCATCCTCACAGGAGACCCCCGAGGAGAGGAGCAGGCAGGGGAGCACCTCAGCTCAAAGCGCCACGGTTACTGCCCTCTGCCTCCTTTGAGCTGGGTCCCTCGGGTGCCCCCTGCAGTGGTGTCCCACAACCCCCGCCCCCAGCGATTTCAGCATCCCTGCTTTACCCAGAGTGAAGCGGATTTCTTTGGGGGTCGGAGCCCGTTGGGAGCTGGGGGTCTGGGTGCTGAGCAGTTTTGGGTTGAAGCTGCCGCTTTGGGGGCGCGCTGCAGCAGGCTGGCGTGTCTGGCTCAGCAGGGCAGGGTGCTGGAGACCCAGGCTGGCAGGGAAACCGGGCTCAGGGGTAATTCCAGCACGTCGGGTGACAGACCCAAGGGGGTCCCTGGGACCAAACCCGTCACAGCCAGGGCCCAGAGGTAGCCGGGAAGGACCAGGGGGAGCCGGAGCACATAAAGCCCAGAAAGACCCTCAGACGGAGGGAAAAGCCAGAGCCAACCGAAGCGACACCGACCCCGGCACGTGAATGAGGCTGAAGGCAGGCGGAAGCGGGGACGCCAGGCAGGAACCGAAGGCGGATCGCCGGCGCAGCCCAACCGGCACCGACCCTCCTCGCCGGGGGGGTGGGGCAGACGCTGAGTGGGCCCCGCCCCAGCCCCCCTACTTGTAGAAGGGCGCGGCCAGGCTCTGCTCGCAGAAGTAGTCGTTGATGTAGGTGGTGAGCAGGCGCCGGTCCCAGCTGTCCGTCACGTGGCCCCCGTAGTTGACGCCTGCGATCAGGTACTTGAGGGCGTCCCAGGGCGTCTCCTCGTACTCGTCCAGGTACAGGCTCAGCAGGTTCTCCGACACCTGGGGGGCGCAGACGGCACCACACCAATGGCACAGGGCCCGGGGGCCGCTATTGTCGGGTTCAGCAAACCGCCTCACAGGGAGCCCTGGGGCCTTCTGGGGGCCCTGGGGCGTGAGCTGCCTGGCTCTGTGGGGGGTTTTTATGGCAGGGTCTTGTGAGGGGAGGGGGTTGTTATTGTAGGTTCCAGGAGGAGTGTGTGGGCTGGTTTCTTACAGTAGGGGCTCACAAAGAGTCTGATAGGGACACCCAGGGATTTGCCATTGTAGGGTCTGATAGGGGACACCCGAGGGTTTGTCACTGTAGGGTCTGACAGGGGAACACCTGGGGGTTTGTCATTGTAGGGTCTGATAGAGGAACACCCGGGGGGTTGTCATTGTAGGGTCTGATGGGGAACACCCGGGGGTTTGTCATTGTAGGGTCTGATAGGAGAACACCTGGGGGTTTGTCATTGTAGGGTCCGACAAGGTGAAAACCTGGGGGGTTGTCATTGTAGGGTCTGATAGGGGACACCCGGGGGGTTGTCACTGTAAGGTCTGATAGGAAAACACCCGGGGGTTTGTCATTATAGGATCCGACGGGGGAACACCCAGTGGGTTGTCATTGTAGGGTCTGATAGGAGAACACCCGGGGGTTTGTCATTGTAGGGTCCGACAAGGTGAAAACCTGGGGGGTTGTCATTGTAGGGTCTGATAGGGGACACCCGGGGGGTTGTCACTGTAAGGTCTGATAGGAAAACACCCGGGGGTTTGTCATTGTAGGATCCGACGGGGGAACACCCAGGGGGTTGTCATTGTAGGGTCTGATAGGAGAACACCCGGGGGTTTGTCATTGTAGGGTCCGACAAGGTGAAAACCTGGGGGGTTGTCATTGTAGGGTCTGATGGGGGGTTGTTACCGTTGGCTCTGGGGTGGCAGGGGGTGGTTACCGTTGGCTCTAGCTGTGGTGGGGGGTTGTTACCGTTGGCTCTGGGGGTGCTGGGGGGTTGTTACCATTGACTCTAGCTGTGGCAGGCGGTGGTTACCGTTGGCTCTGGGGGTGCCAGGGGGTGGTTACCGTTGGCTCCATGGGTTGTTACCATTGGCTCTAGGGGTGGCAGGGGGTGGTTACCGTTGGCTCTGGGGGTGCCAGGTGGTGGTTACCGTTGGCTCTAGGGGTGGCAGGGGGTGGTTACCGTTGGCTCTGGGGGTGCCGGGGGGTGGTTACTGTTGGCTCTCGCTGTCATGGGAGGTTGTTACAATTTGCTCTGGGAGTGCCAGGTGGTGGTTACCGTTGGCTCTAGGGGTGGCAGGGGGTTGTTACTGTTGGCTCTGGGGGCGCTGGGGGGTAGTTACCGTTGGCTCTAGGGGTGGCAGGGGGTTGTTACTGTTGGCTCTGGGGGCGCTGGGGGGTAGTTACCGTTGGCTCTAGGGGTGGCAGGGGGTGGTTACCGTTGGCTCCAGGGGTTGTTACCGTGGGCTCTGGGAGTGCTGGGGGGTTGTTACCGTTGGCTCTGGAGGTGGCAGGAGGTTGTTACCGTTGGCTCCGGGAGTTGTTACCGTTGGCTCCGGGGGTGCCGGGGGATGGTCACCATTGGCTCTAGCTGTGCCGGGCGGTTGTTACTGTTGGCTCTAGGGGTGCCAGGAGGTGGTTACCGTTGGCTCCAGGGGTTGTTACCGTTGGCTCCGGGGGTGGCAGGGGGTGATTACCGTTGGCTCGGGGGTGGTTACTGTTGGCTCTTGCTGTGGTGGGGAGCTGTTACCGTTGGCTCTGGGGGTGCCAGGGGGTGGTTACCGTTGGCTCCAGGGGTTGTTACCGTTGGCTCCAGGGGTGGCAGGGGGTGATTACCGTTGGCTTGGGGGTGGTTACTGTTGACTCTCGCTGTGGTGGGGAGCTGTTACGTTGGCTCTAGGGGTGCCAGGGGGTGGTTACCGTTGGCTCCGGGGATGCCGGGGGGTGGTTACCGTTGGCTCCGGGGATGCCGGGGGGTGGTTACTGTTGGCTTGGGGGCGGTTACCATAGGGTCTGGCCGCAGCGGCCCCCCTCTCCCCGGTGCCCCACCCACCTCGAAGTCGGAGTCGTTGAAGCCGTACACCACGTTCCAGCCGAGCTGCAGGAATTTCTTGCGCTCCAGCAGGATGCTGTGGAAGAAGCAGAGGGCGAACAGCAGCTTCTTGTACTTGGCCGGCTTGGTGCAGCGCCCGAACTGCGGCTCCGTCACCAGCTGGTACAGCCGCTTCATGTTGGCCTTGAGACCCTGCCAGGGAGAGGGAGAGGGAGAGGGAGAGGGAGAGGGAGGGGGGCTCAGCGCGGGCCCCAGGCTGCCCCCGCCCGGCCGGGGCGCGGCGCTGGCACAGGGCGCCCCTCTCACCGTGGGCGGCTCCGTGGTCATCTTGACGCTGGCCTGCAGGATGGAGATGGGGAAGTCGGGGTGGGGGCTGGAGCTGAGCCAGAGGCGGAACGCCGGGTGCGGCTCCTCCACCTGCAGCTGCTCCACCAGCTTGTCCAGCTGCGGCATCCAGGACAGCGAGAGGTGGCAGTTGGCCAGGAACACCCAGTTCCCTGTCGGCGAGCACAGGGGAGAGACGAGTGGGCCTCCCGGACGCTGGGGTTCGCGCCGGCCAGGCCCAGCCCCTCCCTGGATCCCAGCCATGGGTCCCCCAGCCGGCCGGGCCCAACCCGTCCCTGGATCCCAGCCATGGGTCCCCCAGCCGGCCGGGCCCAACCCCTCCCTGGATCCCAGCCATGGGTCCCCCAGCCGGCAGGGCCCAACCCCTCCCTGGATCCCAGCCATGGGTCCCCCAGCTGGCCGGGCCCAACCCCTCCCCAGATCCAACCCATGGATCCCAGCCATGGGTCCCCCAGCCGGCTGGGCCCAACCCCTCCCTGGATCCCAGCCATGGGTCCCCCAGCTGGCCGGGCCCAACTCCTCCCCAGATCCGACCCATGGATCCCAGCCATGGGTCCCCCCCGGCCAGCCGGGCCCAACCCCTCCCCAGATCCGACCCACGGATCCCAGCCATGGGTCCCCCAGCCGGCCGGGCCCAACCCCTCCCTGGATCCCAGCCATGGGTCCCCCAGCCGGCCGGGCCCAACCCCTCCCTGGATCCCAGCCTTGGGTCCCCCAGCCGGCCGGGCCCAACCCCTCCCCAGATCCGACCCACGGATCCCAGCCATGGGTCCCCACCAGCCAGAATCAGCCCCTCCCCAGATCCCACCCCCAGGTCCCTGGCCAGTTGGGCCCAGCTCTTCCCTGGATCCCACCAGTGGGACCTCTGGCCAGGCCCAGCCCCTCCCCAGATCCCCGGCTGGCTGGGCCCAGCCCCTCCCCGGATCCCCCAGCCAGCTGGCTGGGCCCAGAGCCTCCCCAGATCCCACCCCCGTGATCTCTGGCCGGCCAGGCCCAGAGCCTCCCTGGATCCCACCCCTGGGTCCCCCGACCAGCCGGGCCCAGCCCCTCCCCGGATCGCACCCCCAGCTGTACTGGAGATATGGCCTCCCGTGGGGCAGGGTCCTCCTGGGTCAGGAACAGACCCTGGCAGGTTGATCTTTCTCTGGGCTCTAGCTTGGATGCACTTGCTGGCCCCCACCCGTGCCTGCTGCCCCTCGGCCCCAGCCCCGGGAGCACAGGGAGCCGCGTGGCATTAGGGGCCAGCGAATGACACAGACCATCGGGGCCTGACAGAGCCTCGGGCAGGGGGTCCCCCAGTGCGTCACCTTCAGCAGTGACCCCTGGCATTGGGCCGGGCCCCCAGCGCCAGCCCTGCCGTGGGAGGTGGGGGTGATGAGCGTGGGCGATGTGAGGTGGTGTTGGGGGTGGATCTGTGGGTCGGATGGCAGCAGAGGCTCCTGGGGCCTGGCACCCCATTCACCCAGAGGGGCGCTGCCCACCCGTAATGCCAGGGTGAGGCGAGGATCCCCGGGCGCTGCTGGCAGTAGAGGGGCAATGGCACACTCACCGTCCCGGACCCCCTCCTGGATCATGCGGGTGGCGATGGGGGCCTGGCCCTGGCCCAGCGACAGGGCGTGGAAGCGCTGGGCCATGCCCGACTGCTCGGCCAGCTGCAGCAGCGAGGAGGTGGGGTCCACGCCGGGGGACAGCACGAAGATCAGGGGGGTCCGGGGCGTAGAGTCCTCCACCACCTGCCGCGGGGGGAGGGAAGCTGTACGCTCGGGGGCGGGGGGCAGGGATCCTGGCTGCCCCGTGTGCTGGGGAGGTTGTGGGGGGGGGAGGGTGGCAGGGCAGGAGGCCGGTTTGGGGGGGCACAGAGGCCCATCTACCCCAGTATCCCGCCTCCTTGGATCAGCCCCACGGGCCCATCTACCCTGGCGTCCTGCCTCCCTGTCCCCCTCAATCCGCCCCATGGGCCTGTCTGCCCGTGTCCCGCCTCTTCCCTGCTCCCCGGGACCAGCCCCACGGACCCATCTACCCCGGCGTCCCGCCTCTTCCCTGCCCCCCGGGACCAGCCCCACGGGCCCATCTACCCCGGCGTCCTGCCTCTCCCTGCCCCCCGGGACTAGCCCCACGGGCCCGTCTGCCCTGGCGTCCCGCCTCCTCCCTACTCCCCTGGATCTGCCCCACAGGCCGGTGTATCCCGGCATCCCGTGTCCTCCCTGCCCCCTGGATCAGCCCCTTGGGTCCATGCAGCCTGGGATCCTGCCTCCAGCTGTTGCCTCTCTGAGGAACTGCCGGGGCCCGTTGTGCCATGGTGCGGATGGGGCAGGGGGCCCCTTGGGGAGCCGGGGGGTTCACTGCCCCGACCCCAGCACCCATCTGAAAGTGGGCCCCGGGGAAAGGCATCCAGTGGCGGGGAGTTCCGCAGGCTCCCCCGCCCGCTCACCGACTTCATGTTGAGCACGGGCGGCTCGATGAACTGGGAGCCCAGGTTGGAGACGATGAAGAACGTGACGCAGAAGGCGACGCGGTCCGGCCGCAGCGACCGCACCACCAGCATCCGCTGCATCTGGTTGCAGGAGTTCTCCCACTCGCCTGCAGGGGGCGGCATGGCGACGGGAGTCCGACGGTGGGTCGCTGGCGGGGCAGCCCCGTGCTCAGGGGTCTGCCCAGGGCAGCAGGCTGCTGGGGGGGCCCCTGAGGAGTCGGAGGGGCCAGGCGGCAGTGGGGAGAGAGCTGTGGTGCCCCTCCCCCCCCCACACTGCCGCCTGGCATCATTGTGGGCATGGGCACCATGCAGAGCGCCAGCAGCACCAGGAGAGGAGACCACCTGGTTTCCCTGTCGCTGGCCTGGGCATAGCTGGCCAGAGCCGGGGAGAGAATCTAGGAGTCCTGGCTCCCAGCCCCCCCCCTGCTCTAACCCCCCACCCCCACTCCCCTCCCAGCGCCAGGGAGAGAACCCAGGAGTCCTGGCTCCCAGCCCCCCCTGCTCTGACCCAACAGCCCCCACTCCCCTCCCAGAGCCGGGAGAGAACCCAGGAGTCCTGGCTCCAAGCCCCCCCTGCTCTGACCCACCAGCCTCCACTGCCCTCCCAGAGCCGGGGAGAGAACCCAGGAGTCCTGGCTCCCAGCCCCCTGTGCCGCCCGCTAGCCCCGACTCCCCTCCCAGGGCTGGGACAGAACCCAGGAGTCCGGGCTCCCAGCCCCCACTGCTCCAACCCACCAGCCCCCACTCCCCCCCACAGAGCCGGGGAGAGAACCCAGGAGTCCGGGCTCCCAGCCCCCCCTGCTCCAACCCACCAGCCCCCACTCCCCCCCCAGAGCCGGGGAGAGAACCCAGGAGTCCTGGCTCCCAGCCCCCCCTGCTCTAACCACCAGCCCCCAGAGCCGGGAAGCCTCCACTGCCCTCCCAGAGCCGGGAGAGAAACCCAGGAGTCCTGGCTCCCAGCCCCCTGTGCCGCCACGCTAGCCCCGACTCCCCTCCCAGGCTGGGACAGAACCCAGGAGTCAGGTCTCCCAGCCCCCATCTGCTCCAACCCACCAGCCCCCACTCCCCCACCACAGAGCCGTGGAGAGAACCCAGGAGTCCGTGTCTCCCAGCCACCCCTGCTCAACCCAGCCAGCCCCCACTCCCCCCCCAGAGCCGGGGAGAGAACCCAGGAGTCTGGCCTCCCAGCCCCCCCGCTTCTAACCCAGCAGCCCTCCCACGTCCCCCTCCCAGAGCCGGGAGAGAACCCAGGAGTCCTGGCTCCCAGCCCCCCTGCTCTAACCACCAGCCCCCACTCCCCTCCCAGCGCCAGGCAGAGAACCCAGGCGTCCGGGCTCCCGTGCCGCTCTGACCTGGCAGCGGGGCCTTCTCGGGCTTGGCGCTGGTGTACCAGAGGTGCCAGTCCCGCGGGTACTGCTCGAAGGAGTTCATGATGCCGTGGAAGTTGGTGAGCTTGTCCAGCTCGGTGACGTTGTCCCAGTAGGTGTCGGCCAGCCAGCCGCTGCAGGGGTTGTCCATCTGCCCCTCCCGGTCCAGCACCTGCGGGGGGGGGGGGGCAGCTGAGCTGGGCACCGCGCGGAGTCAGCCCCCCCGCGCCCGCCGTGGGCCCCAGCAGAGCGATGGTGGCCAGGCAACACCCCCTAGAGGGCAAAGACGGCCAGGAAGCCGGGGTTCCCGCCCCACCTGGCGAAGGCACTGACCACCGGGGGGCAGCACCGCTGGGCTGGTCTCACTTCCAGCAGCACAGCGGCCCCTAGCGCCGCCCTGGGGCCAGCCCCCTGCCAGGAGAGAGCGCCCCCTGCTGCTCCGCCCCGCTCCCTGCCCCACAGCGCCCCCTAGTGCTCTGGGGCCAGCCCTGCCCTCCAGGGGAGAGCGCCCCCTGCTGAGCCCCCGCCCTGCTCCCTGCCCCAAAGCACCCCCTAGTGCTACCCTGGGGCCAGCCCCCTGCCAGGGGAGAGCGCCCCCTGCTGCCCCGCCCCGCTCCCTGCCCCACAGCACCCCCTAGTGCTCTGGGGCCAGCCCTGCCTACCAGGGGAGAGCGCCCCCTGCTGACTCCCACCCCGCTCCCTGCAGCACAGCGCCCCTAGCGCCGCCCTGGGGCCAGCCCCCTGCCAGGGGAGAGCGCCCCCACTGAGCCCCCATCCTGCTCCTTGCCCCACATTGCTACCTAGTGCTGCCCTGGGGCCAGCCCCCTGCCAGGGGAGAGCGCCCCCACTGAGCCCCCATCCTGCTCCTTGCCCCACATTGCTACCTAGTGCTGCCCTGAGGCCAGCCCCCTGCCAGGGGAGAGCGCCCCCACTGAGCCCCCATCCTGCTCCTTGCCCCACATTGCTACCTAGTGCTGCCCTGAGGCCAGCCCCCTGCCAGGGGAGAGCGCCCCCTGCTGAGCCCCCATCCTGCTCCCTGCCCCACAGCGCCCCCTAGTGCCGCCCTGGGGCCAGCGCTGCCTACCAGGGGAGAGCGCCCCCTGCTGAGTCCCACCCCGCTCCCCGCCCCACAGCGCCGCCCTGGGGCACGGTGGCAGCTGCGCGGGGGGCACTCTAACAGCTGCATTGCAGGGAGGATCCGTGGGGCGCGAGGAGAGGAGGGCGCCCCCTGGTGGGGAGCAGCTCGCTGCCCGCACTCACCACGCCCCCCCGCAGGAAGAAGTTGTACTCGTCCATCTTGAGGTTGCCCGAGGTCTCCAGGATCTTGGCGCACGTCTGGAAGCTGAAGAGCAGCTTGTGGCGCTCAAAGAGGCCGCGGCAGGTGAACCTGCGGGGACAGCAGGGGGCGCTAGCCACGGGGACAGCAGGGGGCGCTACCCATGGGGGGAGCAGGGGGCGCTAGCCACGGGGCGGGCCAGCTGGGAGCTGCACACAATGTAGGAAGGGAAATCCCTGTACCCGTACCCGGTGTGGGGAGTCCCTGTACCTGTACCCGGCGTGGGGGGGGTCCCCGTACCGGTACCTGGTGTAAGGGGGCTCCCCATACCTAGCATTGGGGGGTCCCCATATCTGTACCCGGTGTGGGGGTGTCTCCGTACCCAGCATAGGGTATCTGTACCTTGCGTGGGAGGGTCCCCATACCTGTACCTGTACCCAGCGTAGGGTACCCATACCCGGCGTGGGGGGGTTCCCATACCTGTACCCGGTGTAGGAGGTTCCCCATACCCAGCATAGGGTATCTGTACCTGGCGTGGGGAGTCCCCGTACCTGGCGTGGGAGGGTTCCCGTACCTGTTCCTGGTGTGGGGGGTTCCCCATACCCAGCATAGGGTATCTGTACCCGGCGTGGGGAGTCCCCATACCTGGCGTGGGGGGGTTTCTGTGCCTGTATCCGATGTAGGGGGCTCCCCATACCCAGCATAGGGCATCTGTACCCGGTGTGGGGAGTCCCCGTACCTGGCATGGGGGGGTCCCTGTACCCTTACCCGGTGTAGGGGGGCTCCCCATACCCAGCACTGGGGGGTCCCCGTACCTGTACCCGGTGTAGGGGGCTCCCCATACCCAGCGTAGGGTGGTCCCCGTGTACCTGGTGTAAGGGGGCTCCCCATACCCAGCGCTGGGGGGTCCCTGTACCCATACCCGATGTAGGCAGCTCCCCATACCCAGCACTGGGGGGTCCCCGTCCCTGGTGTAGGAGGCTCCCCATACCTAGCGTTGGGGGGTCCCCATACCCGTACCCGGCATAGGGGGGCGTGACGTTGCACTCCATGTGTTTTATGGAAATCCACTCATGACTATGACCTAACGGGAACATGCGTCCTGATAAGCACCCCGGGGACGGCTTGGCGTGTACCACGCGTGTTCAGCCGCTGTTTGCGGGGATTCTTCCTAGATCTGGAGGTAAGCGAACAGGACAGAAACCTGCATCGCTGGGGTAAACCTATCAAGCGGGGGCCATTAAGGGTGCTCCAGAAACAACTCGTTCTCAAAGGTCTTCCTGTGTGTGCGTGGGGCAGCCCGTGGGGGATGGGGACGAGGGGGGCAGCCCGTGGGGGATGGGGACGAGGGGGGCAGCCCGTGGGGGATGGGCACGAGGGGGTCCGACCACATCACCTGACAGCGGCCTCCATCTTTAACCCGGTTCTTTTCCATTGGGGGGGACCCAGAGAGACAAAGGATGTACAGGGGGTGGAGCGGAGAAGAAGGGCCCGGCTACCACCCGAGATGCCCGCTGGAGCTGACCAGGGCTGTGCCAGGGGACAGGGCCGTGCCAGGGGACAGGGCTGTGGAGCCTAGTCTGGGACAGACGCTTGTGGGACCATCTGAGCGTGAGATTCAGTTTCGTCACGTTTTAGGCCAGTGGGTCTCGAGCCTCTGAGTGCGACCCGCCCCCCATACATTAAACACACGTGTTGATATATTTAACCCCATCATAAAAGCTGGAGGCAAGCGGGGTTTGGGGAGGAGGGTGACAGCTCGTGACCCCCCCATGTAATAACGTCGCGACCCCCTGAGGGGTCCCGACCTGGATTAGCCTTAGACGTGCGTGTTTTGTGTTACTGTGCTTGGTAACTTGCTTTGTTCCGGCTGTTATTACTTTGAACGTCTTAAATCCTCCTTTTTATCCGTAATAAAATCACTTTTGTTTATTACTAAAGCCGAGTAAGTGACTCATTCCTGGGGGAGCAAACAGCCGTGAACCTCTCGCTCCCAGCGTTAGGGGGGGCGGACAGTTTCTGAGTTTCCCCTGCACAAGCTTTACCCAGAGGGAAGCGGATTTCTACAGGGGCTGTACCCCGTCGGGAGCTGGGGGTCTGGGTGCTGAGCAGTTTTGGGTTGAAGCTGCAGCTTTGGGGGCGCGCTGCAGCAGGCTAGCATGTCGGGCTCAGCAGGGCAGGGTGCTGGAGACCCAGGCTGGCAGGGAAACCGGGCTCAGGGGTAATTCCAGCACGTCGGGTGACAGACCCAAGGGGGTCGCTGGGACCGAACCCGTCACAGGGGGTTCCCTGTACCTGGCGTAAGAGCAGATCTCTGTACCCGGCCGGGGGGGGGGTGTCCCCCTATCCAGCTTGGAGGTCCCGTACCTGTACCTGGCATCAGAGGAGATCCCCATACCTGGCGTGCGGGTTCCCGTACCTGTACCTGGGGTGGGGGGGATCCCTGTACCCAGTGCAGAGGGGTCCCCATACCCGGCATGGGGAGTCCCCGTCCCCGGCGGAGGGGTCCTGTACCTGCACATGGTGCAGGGTTCCCGGACCCAGCATGGGGGTCCCGTACCTGTACCTGGGGTGGGGGGGATCCCTGTACCCAGTGCAGAGGGGTCCCCATACCCGGCATGGGGAGTCCCCGTCCCCGGCGGAGGGGTCCTGTACCTGCACATGGGGTGGGGGAGATCCCTGTACCCAGTGCAGAGGGGTCCCCATACCTGGCGTAGGGGTTCCCGTCCCCGGCGGAGGGGTCCTGTACCTGCACATGGTGCAGGGTTCCCGGACCCAGCATGGGGGTCCCGTACCTGTACCTGGCATCAGAGGAGATCCCCATACCTGGCATGGGGAGTCCCCGTCCCCGGCGGAGGGGTCCTGTACCTGCACATGGTGCAGGGTTCCCGGACCCAGCATGGGGGTCCCGTACCTGTACCTGGCATTGGAGGAGATCCCCGCACCTGGCGTTGGGGGTCCCTGTACCCAGTGCAGGGGGGGTCCCCATACACAGCGCGAGGGTCCCCATACTTGTACACAGCCCAGGGTCCCCGTACCTGGCATGGGAGATCCCCAATCCCGGCACGGAGCCCCATACCTGTACACGGTGTAGAGGGCAGTCCCCGTACCTGCACACACCATAGGGGGCAGGGCCCGTACCTGTACCCAGCATGGGGCCTCATACCTGTACCCGGTGTAGGGGGCGGGACCCATACCTGTACCCAGCATGGGGCCCCATACCTGTACCCGGCGTAGGGGGCCAGGCCCCATACCTGTACCTGGCATAGGGGGCAGGCCCTGTACCTTTACCTAGCATGGGAGGTCCCTGACCCCGGCACAGGGCCCCATACCTGTAGACGGCATAGGGGGCAGGCCCCATACCCGGCGTGGGAGGTCTTCGACCCCATACCTGTACCTAGCGTAGGGGGCGGGCCCTGTACCTGTACCCCGCGTGGGAAGTCCCCGACCCTGGCGTGGGGCCCCGTACCTATACCTAGCGTAGGGGGCAGGCCCCGTACCCGGCGTGGAAGGTCCCCGACCCTGTACCTGTACCTAGCGTAGGGGGTGGCCACGTAGCCGGCGTGGGAGGTCCCCGTACCCGGCGTGTGAGGTCCCCGACCCCGTACCTGTACCTAGCGTAGGGGGTGGCCACGTAGCCGGTGTGGGAGGTCCCCGTACCCGGCGTGTGAGGTCCCCGACCCCGTACCTGTACCTAGCGTAGGGGGTGGCCACGTAGCCGGCGTGGGAGGTCCCCGTACCCGGCGTGTGAGGTCCCCGACCCCGTACCTGTACCCAGTGTAGGGGGCGGCCCCGTAGCCAACATGGGAGGTCCCCGTACCCGGTGCGAGAGCTCCCCGAGCCCGGTACCTGTACACGGCGTAAGGGGCGGCCCCGTACCCGGCGCGGGAGCTCCCCGACCCTGTACCTGTACCCGGCGTAGGGGGCGGCCCCTTACCCAGCGTGGGAGCTCCCCGACCCCGTACCTGTACCCAGTGTAGGGGGCGGCCCCGTACCCAGCGTGGGAAGTCCCCATACCCAGCGTGGGAGCTCCCCTACCCCGTACCTGTACCCAGTGTAGGGGGCGGCCCCGTACCCAGCGTGGGAAGTCCCCATACCCAGCGTGGGAGCTCCCCGACCCCGTACCTGTACCCAGTGTAGAGGGCGGCCCCGTACCCAGCGTGGGAGGTCCCCGTACCCGGCGCGGGAGCTTCCCGACCCCGTACCTGTACCCAGTGTAGGGGGCGGCCCCGTACCCAGCGTGGGAGGTCCCCATACCCGGCGCGGGAGCTCCCCGACCCCGTACCTGTACCCAGTGTAGGGGGCGGCCCCGTACCCAGCGTGGGAAGTCCCCATACCCAGCGTGGGAGCTCCCATACCCCGTACCTGTACCCAGTGTAGAGGGCGGCCCCGTCCCCAGCGTGGGAGGTCCCCGTACCCGGCGCGGGAGCTCCCCGACCCCGTACCTGTACCCGGCGTAGGGGGTGGCCCCGTACCCAGCGTGGGAGGTCCCCGTACCCGGCGTGGGAGCTCCCCTACCCCGTACCTGTACCCAGTGTAGAGGGCGGCCCCGTACCCAGCGTGGGAGGTCCCCGTACCCGGCGCGGGAGCTCCCCGACCCCGTACCTGTACCCAGTGTAGGGGGCGGCCCCGTATTCAGCGTGGGAGGTCCCCGTACCCGGCGCGGGAGCTCCCCGACCCCGTACCGGTACCCGGCGTAGGGGGTGGCCCCGTACCCAGCGTGGGAGGTCCCCGTACCCGGCGCGGGAGCTCCCTGACCCCGTACCTGTACCCAGTATAGGGGGCGGCCCCGTACCCAGCGTGGGAGGTCCCCGTACCCGGCGTGGGAGCTCCCCGATCCCGTACCTGTACCCAGTGTAGGGGGCGGCTCCGTATCCAGCGTGGGAGGTCCCCGTACCCGGCGCGGGAGCTCTCTGACCCCGTACCTGTACCCAGTGTAGGGGGCGGCTCCGTACCCAGCGTGGGAGGTCCCCGTACCCGGCGCGGGAGCTCCCCGACCCCGTACCTGTACCCAGTGTAGGGGGCGGCCCCGTAGCCGGCGTGGGAGGTCCCCGTACCCGGCGTGTGAGGTCCCCGACCCCGTACCTGTACCCAGTGTAGGGGGCGGCCCCGTAGCCAACATGGGAGGTCCCCGTACCCGGTGCGAGAGCTCCCCGAGCCCGGTACCTGTACACGGCGTAAGGGGCGGCCCCGTACCCGGCGCGGGAGCTCCCCGACCCTGTACCTGTACCCGGCGTAGGGGGCGGCCCCTTACCCAGCGTGGGAGCTCCCCGACCCCGTACCTGTACCCAGTGTAGGGGGCGGCCCCGTACCCAGCGTGGGAAGTCCCCATACCCAGCGTGGGAGCTCCCCTACCCCGTACCTGTACCCAGTGTAGGGGGCGGCCCCGTACCCAGCGTGGGAAGTCCCCATACCCAGCGTGGGAGCTCCCCAACCCCGTACCTGTACCCAGTGTAGAGGGCGGCCCCGTACCCAGCGTGGGAGGTCCCCGTACCCGGTGCGGGAGCTTCCCGACCCCGTACCTGTACCCAGTGTAGGGGGCGGCCCCGTACCCAGCGTGGGAGGTCCCCATACCCGGCGCGGGAGCTCCCCGACCCCGTACCTGTACCCAGTGTAGGGGGCGGCCCCGTACCCAGCGTGGGAAGTCCCCATACCCAGCGTGGGAGCTCCCCTACCCCGTACCTGTACCCAGTGTAGAGGGCGGCCCCGTCCCCAGCGTGGGAGGTCCCCGTACCCGGCGCGGGAGCTCCCCGACCCCGTACCTGTACCCGGCGTAGGGGGTGGCCCCGTACCCAGCGTGGGAGGTCCCCGTACCCGGCGTGGGAGCTCCCCTACCCCGTACCTGTACCCAGTGTAGAGGGCGGCCCCGTACCCAGCGTGGGAGGTCCCCGTACCCGGCGCGGGAGCTCCCCGACCCCGTACCTGTACCCAGTGTAGGGGGCGGCCCCGTATTCAGCGTGGGAGGTCCCCGTACCCGGCGCGGGAGCTCCCCGACCCCGTACCGGTACCCGGCGTAGGGGGTGGCCCCGTACCCAGCGTGGGAGGTCCCCGTACCCGGCGCGGGAGCTCCCTGACCCCGTACCTGTACCCAGTATAGGGGGCGGCCCCGTACCCAGCGTGGGAGGTCCCCGTACCCGGCGTGGGAGCTCCCCGATCCCGTACCTGTACCCAGTGTAGAGGGCGGCCCCGTACCCAGCGTGGGTGGTCCCCGTACCCGGCGCGGGAGCTCCCCGACCCCGTACTTGTACCCAGTGTAGGGGGCGGCTCCGTATCCAGCGTGGGAGGTCCCCGTACCCGGCGCGGGAGCTCTCTGACCCCGTACCTGTACCCAGTGTAGGGGGCGGCCCCGTACCCAGCGTGGGAGGTCCCCGTACCCGGCGCGGGAGCTCCCCGACCCCGTACCTGTACCCAGTGTAGGGGGCGGCCCCGTACCCAGCGTGGGAGGTCCCCGTACCCGGCGCGGGAGCTCCCCGACCCCGTACCTGTACCCAGTGTAGGGGGCGGCCCCGTACCCAGCGTGGGAGGTCCCCGTACCCGGCGCGGGAGCTCCCCGACCCCGTACCTGTACCCAGTGTAGAGGGCGGCCCCGTACCCAGCGTGGGTGGTCCCCGTACCCGGCACGGGAGCTCCCCGACCCCGTACCTGTACCCAGTGTAGAGGGCGGCCCCGTACCCAGCGTGGGAGGTCCCCGTACCCGGCGCGGGAGCTCCCCGACCCCGTACCTGTACCCAGTGTAGGGGGCGGCCCCGTACCCAGCGTGGGAGGTCCCCGTACCCGGCGCGGGAGCTCCCCGACCCCGTACCTGTACCCAGTGTAGGGGGCGGCCCCGTATTCAGCGTGGGAGGTCCCCGTACCCGGCGCGGGAGCTCCCTGACCCCGTACCTGTACACGGCGTAGGTGTGGTACTCGTTCAGGTAGCGGATCCGCTCCTCCAGCCTGGCGCTGCGGTGGCTCTTGTGGATGCTCACGTTGAAGAGGTCGATGTAGGCGTCCAGGGAGAACTGGTACATGGGGTCGATGCGGCCCATGTCGTTGAGCACGAAGAAGAGGATGGAGGCTCTCTGGGCGCAGGGCCTGTAGGCCTAGTGGGCGGAGCACAGCGCCCGTCAGCCCCGGGGAAGGAACCCCAGAGGGCGTTCACCCCGCACCCACACGCCCTCCTGGGGCTCGGCATGTCTCCCGCAGGACCCCCTGGGCACGGCTGGCGTTGCCAGGGAGCCAGGTTGAAGCCCATGGGGCAGAACCCCCCCCAGGCAGCCCCGGCCCCCCTCACCTCGCGGGCGGTGTCGATCTTGATCTCCGTGGTCTCGCTGGTCTCCAGCTGCTCCGTCACCTCGCTGGCCGTCACCTTGGAGGTCTGCAGGGTGTTCACCAGCTGCACGTCGTCCAGCAGCGAGCCGGTGGCTTCGTTCAGCAGCCTGCGGGGACGGGCGGCGGCCAAGGGTCAGCAGGCACCCGTCGCCCCCCTGCCGGTGCAGCCAGGTCCCCAATCCTGCCCTGTGCCCTCTAAGATACACCCCCTTTCTGTTCACCGGGGAACGGGACACGGGGCCGCATCTCAGTGCTGGGCGAGGGGTCCCTGTGTAACCACCCGCCCCACCCCAGAGGTGGCTGCATCCCAGCGCTGGGCGAGGGGTCCCTGTGTAACTGGCCGCCCCACCTCAGAAGTGGCTGCATCTCAGCGCTGGGCGAGGGGTCCCTGGGTAACCGGCCGCCCCGCCCCAGAGGTGGCTGCATCTCAGCGCCGGGCGAGGGGGCCCTGGGTAACCGGCCGCCCCGCCCCAGAGGTGGCTGCATCTCAGCGCTGGGCGAGGGGTCCCTGGGTAACCGGCCGCCCCGCCCCAGAGGTGGCTGCATCTCAGCGCCGGGCGAGGGGTCCCTGGGTAACCGGCCGCCCCGCCCCAGAGGTGGCTGCATCTCAGCGCTGGGCGAGGGGTCCCTGGGTAACCGGCCGCCCCGCCCCAGAGGTGGCTGCATCTCAGCGCTGGGCGAGGGGTCCCTGGGTAACCGGCCGCCCCGCCCCAGAGGTGGCTGCATCTCAGCGCTGGGCGAGGGGTCCCTGGGTAACCGGCTGCCCCTCCCCAGAGGTGGCTGCATCTCAGCGCTGGGCGAGGGGTCCCTGGGTAACCGGCCGCCCCGCCCCAGAGGTGGCTGCATCTCAGCGCTGGGCGAGGGGTCCCTGGGTAACGAGCCGCCCCACCCCAGCCCCACCTCAGAATCTCGTCCTCCAGCTCCTTCAGCTTCCTCTTGCCAGCCGCGATGTTGAGCACGAGCGAGTCCTTCTGCTCCTCCAGCTCGGGCCGCTCCTTCCGCACCACGATGCCCAGCAGCTGGGCCTCCAAGCCCTGCCGAGGTGAGGGGCGTCAGGGCCTGGTCGGGCTGCTGCAGGCTGGGCGTCCCCCCGGAGCAAGCCAGCCCCCACGAGCCCCCCATCTCCAGTCCCGCCTCCAGGCCCCAGCCCCGCCCCACCTGCTCCTTGACGGCGAAGTTGACGATGGTGGTCTGGGAGGAGGTCTCCGGGGTGTAGTGGGGGTTCGACAGCTTGGTGGTGAGGTAGAAGCGGAAGTCGGGGCTGTACTCCACCTCCTTGTCCGCCAGCCGCAGCAGCAGGCGCCCGCCTGGCACGGACACGGGGCAGTCAGGGCCCCCCAAATGCAGCCGGGCCCTGCCTGGGGATGTGAGCAGGGGCCCCGGGCCACCCCCACGCCCCTCCCAGAGCCGGGAGAGAACCCAGGAGTCCTGGCTCCCAGCCCCCCCCGCTCTAACCCACCAGCCCCCACTCCCCTCCCAGAGCCGGGGAGAGAACCCAGGAGTCCTGGCTCCCAGTCCCCCCCGCTCTAACCACCAGCCCCCACTCCCCTCCCAGAGCCGGGGAGAGAACCCAGGAGTAGTGGCTCCCAGCCCCCCCCGCTCTAACCACCAGCCCCCACTCCGCTCCCAGAGCCGGGGAGAGAACCCAGGAGTCCTGGCTCCCAGCCCCCACTCCGCTCCCCTCCTAGAGCCGGGGAGAGAACCCAGGAGTCCTGGCTCCCCGCCCCCCCTGCTCTGACCCACCAGCTCCCACTCCCTTCCCAGAGGTGGGGAGAGAACCCAGGAGTCCTGGCTCCCAGCCCCCCTGCTCTAACCACCAGCCCCCACTCCCCTCCCAGAGCCGGGGAGAGAACCCAGGAGTCCTGGCTCCCCGCCCCCCCTGCTCTGACCCACCAGCTCCCACTCCCTTCCCAGAGGTGGGGAGAGAACCCAGGAGTCCTGGCTCCCAGCCCCCCCCTGCTCTAACCCACCAGCCCCCACTCCCCTCCCAGAGCCAGGGAGAGAACCCAGGAGTCCTGGCTCCCAGCCCCCCTGCTCTAACCACCAGCCCCCACTCCCCTCCCAGAGCCGGGGAGAGAACCCAGGAGTCCTGGCTCCCCGCACCCCCTGCTCTGACCCACCAGCTCCCACTCCCTTCCCAGAGGTGGGGAGAGAACCCAGGAGTCTTGGCTCCCAGCCCCCCCCTGCTCTAACCCACCAGCCCCCACTCCCCTCCCAGAGCCAGGGAGAGAACCCAGGAGTCCTGGCTCCCAGCCCCCAGCCCCCCAGCTCTAACCACCAGCCCCCACTCCCTTCCCAGAGCCAGGAGAGAACCCAGGAGTCCTGGCTCCCAGCGCCCCCTGCTCTGACCCACCAGCCCCTACTCCCCTCCCAGAGGTGGGGAGAGAACCCAGGAGTCCTGGCTCCCAGCCCCTCCTGCTCTGACCCACCAGCCCCCACTCCCCTCCCAGAGGTGGGGAGAGAACCCAAGAGTCCTGGCTCCCAGCCCCCCCTGCTCTGACACACCAGCACCCACTTCCCTCCCAGAGGTGGGGAGAAAACCCAGGAGTCCCGGCTCCAGCCCCCCGCCCCCCACCCCCAGCGGAGGCCCCGGCGCCCGGCCTCACCCACTCTGGTGACGGACTTGTTGAGGATGGGGGCGAGCGAGGGGTCCAGCTCCTCCTGCACGTTCTGCAGCAGCACGGGCGAGCCGAACTGCACGGCGCGCTCCAGCACCCGCAGGTAGTCGCCCATCTGCAGGTCAATGATCTTCAGGCCCTGCGGGGGGCGCCAGCACCAGGGTGAGCAGCCAGCCCCCCCGGACCCTCTGCCGCCCCCCAGCTGCCAGCCCCCGGGGGCACGGGGTGGACAGGAGCCGGGAGGAGAGTGCAGAGGGCACATGGCAGGGCACCAGCTGTGATGGGGTGGGGCCTAGTAGGGGGCGTGGCTCCAGTCAGCTCCGCCCCCAGGGTGAGGGGACTCCAGCGCCCGCCCCCTGCTGCTCACCTTGGCGGCTTCCATGTTCTTGATCCATTGGGAGGCCTGGCACTGCGGGTCGATCATCAGCGGCCACCTGGCAACGGGGACGGGGCAGATCACTGGGGCCCGGAGCCGGCCAGCACCCAGCGTCCGCCCCCCGTCCCAGCCTCACCTGCCCCTGTGCCCCCCAGCGCAGCTGGGAAACGGCTGCCATGCCCCACCCAGGGCAAGGGGTCCCTGGGTAACCGGCCTCCCGCCCCAGAGGTGGGCACATCTCAGCGCCGGGCGAGGGGTCCCTGGGTAACCGGCCTCCCGCCCCAGAGGTGGGCACATCTCAGCGCCAGGCGAGGGGTCCCTGGGTAACCGGCCTCCCGCCCCAGAGGTGGGGGCATCACAGAACTGAGGGAGGGGTCCCTGGGTAACCGGCCTCCCGCCCCAGAGGTGGGGGCATCACAGAACTGAGGGAGGGGTCCCTGGGTAACCGGCCTCCCGCCCCAGAGGTGGGCACATCTCAGCGCCGGGCGAGGGGTCCCTGGGTAACCGGCCTCCCGCCCCAGAGGTGGGGGCATCACAGAACTGAGGGAGGGGTCCCTGGGTAACTGGCCTCCCGCCCCAGAGGTGGGGGCATCTCAGCACTGGGCGAGGGGTCCCTGGGTAACCGGCCTCCCGCCCCAGAGGTGGGCACATAGCAGAACCAGGGGAGGGGTCCTTGGGTAACCAGCCACCCGCCCCAGAGGTGGGCACATCGCAGAACCAGGGGAGGGGTCCCTGGGTAACCGGCCTCCCGCCCCAGAGGTGGGCACATCGCAGAACCAGGGGAGGGGTCCCTGGGTAACAGGCCACCCCGCCCCAGAGGTGGCTGCATCTCAGCGCCAGGCCAGGGGTCCCTGGGTAACCAGCTGCCCCACCCCAGAGGTGGCTGCATCTCAGCACCAGGTGAGGGGTCCCTGTGTAACCAGCTGCCCCACCCCAGAGGTGGCTGCATCTCAGCGCCAGGTGAGGGGTCCCTGGGTAACCAGCTGCTCCACCCCAGAGGTGGGGGCATCGCACAACCGGGGGAGGGGTTCCTGGGTAACAGGCCACCCCGCCCCAGAGGTGGCTGCATCTCAGCGCCAGGCCAGGGGTCCCTGGGTAACCGGCTGCCCCGCCCCAGAGGTGGCTGCATCTCAGCACCAGGCCAGGGGTCCCTGGGTAACCGGCTGCCCCGCCCCAGTGTGGCTGCATCTCAGCGCCAGGCGAGGGGTCCCTGGGTAACCAGCTGCTCCACCCCAGAAGTGGGGGCATCGCACAACCAGGGGAGGGGTCCCTGGGTAACCAGCCGCCCCGCCCCAGAGGTTGGCGCATGTCAGGACTGGGTGGGGCCCCGCACCGGTTGCCGCGGGTGACGATCAGCCCGTTTTCGGTGGAGAAGGCGTCGGAGGGCAGCCCCTGCAGGTTCCAGGTGCGTACGATGGTGGGGTTGCAGAGGAAGCTGTCGAAGGTGAACCGGGGCGAGCAGGGCACCTGCAGCTCCCGGATCTGTGGGCACAGAGCACAGGGTCACTGGGGCTGCCCGCCCCCCGGCTGCCCCATGGCACTGGGCTCTCAGGGGTAAGTGCCCGGAGCCCAGTGAGAGGCCTTGGCCAGCGTGGCTCGAAGCCAGCGACCCCGCCTGCCCCCTGGAGCCTCGGGGGCGTGTGGGGCCGGAGAGGGTGGCCCCCGGGTGGGGCTCTGAGCACCCGCGGGTGCCAGGCACCTGCTTCATCCAGATGTTGGAGACGATCTCGTCGCGGTAGCCAGACAGGAAGGGCCCCATGTAGGACAGGAAGGCGGCGGCCAGCAGGCAGTCGCCCACCACGTAGCCCAGGTCCTCCTCCAGCCCCTGCGGAGAGAGCCCGGCTGAGAGCCCCGAGGCGCCGGATCCCGCCCCACTGCCCCCCTGGGATCCTGCCCCACTGCCCCTCTGGGATCCCTGGCCCCGCTCCTGCCCCCGCTCCTGCCCCCACTGCCCCCCTGGGAACCCTGGCCCCGCTCCTGGCCCCACTGCCCCCCTGGGATCCCTGGCCCCGCTCCTGCCCCCACTGCCCCCCTGGAATCCTACCCCACTGTCCCCCTGGGATACCTGACCCCACTCCTGCCCCCACTGCCCCTCTGGGATCCCTGGCCCCGCTCCTGCCCCGGCTGGGATCCCCACCTCCACTGCCCTCTGGGATCCCTGCCCCCTCCCCCTCCCCCTCCGGCTGGGATCCCTGCAGCTCCCCCCTCACTAGGATCCCCACTTCCCAGATCCCACCCACTGGGATCCCTGCCCCTGGGCTGGCTACTCCCTGCTTGATTCCCTACCTCCAGATCCTCCCCACAGCTGGGATCCCTGTCCCCCTGCCTGGCTATGGCATCGCTGTCCCCGAGTCCCTGCCCCCAGATCCTCCCCACGGCTGGGATCCCTGTCCCCCCCTGGCCTGGCTATGGCATCACTGTCCCCGAGTCCCTGCCCCCAGATCCTCCTCCCCCCGCTGGGATCCCTGCCCCCCCCCCGGCCTGGCTATGGCATCACTGTCCCCGAGTCCCTGCCCCCAGATCCTCCTCCCCCCGCTGGGATCCCTGCCCCCCCCCGGCCTGGCTATGGCATCGCTGTCCCAGAGTCCCTGCCCCCTAGATCCTCCACTGCCCCACTGGGACCCCCCCCCCGGCCTGGCTATGGCATCGCTGTCCCAGAGTCCCTGCCCCCTAGATCCTCCACTGCCCCGCTGGGACCCCCCCCCCCGGCCTGGCTATGGCATCGCTGTCCCAGAGTCCCTGCCCCCTAGATCCTCCACTGCCCCGCTGGGACCCCCCCCCCGGCCTGGCTATGGCATCGCTGTCCCTGAATCCCTGCCCCCTAGATCCTCCACCGCCCCGCTGGGATCCCTCCCCCCCTGCCTGGCTATGGCATCGCTGTCCCCGAGCCCCTGCCCCCAGATCCTCCTCCCCCTGCTGGGATCCCTGTGCCCCCCACCTGGCTATGGCATCGCTGCCCCCCAGATACCGCCCCCCGGGGCTCACCCACCTGCACCGTCTCCTCCCAGCGCGCCTTCTCCCCCGCCAGCCCCGAGACCAGCTTGTCGGCGCGGTCCAGCTTGATCTCCATCTCCTCAGAGCGCTGGCGCAGATCCTCCTTCTGTGCCAGCTTCTCCTCGTACTCCTGCTTCAGCCGCTCCAGCTTCTCCGCCAGCTGGGGGGGCAGAGCCGTGAGCCCCCCCGCGCTGCGCCCAGCCCGGCATCGCCCCCCTCCCCGCCGGCCGGCACACTGACCTCCCGCAGCTTCTCCTGCGCCTCGGCCTGGGATGCCTGCTTCTCAGCCAGCTGGGCCATGGCGGCATTCATGCGGGCGCGCTTGGGCTCCACCACCCGGTAAATCCGGCCGTACATCTGGGGGGGGAGCAAACGGTGAGCCCCCCGCACAGCACTGCCCCTGGCCTGGGAGAGAGAACCCCGGAGTCCTGCCCCCCGCCCCCCCCACTCTAACCACCAGCCCCCATTGCCCTCCCAGAGCCGGTGAGAGAACCCAGGAGTCCTGGCTCCCAGCCCCCACTCCCCTCCCAGAGCCAGGGAGAGAACCCAGGAGTCCTGGCTCCCAGCCCCCCTGCTCTAACCCACCAGCCCCCACTCCCCTCCCAGAGCCAGGGAGAGAACCCAGGAGTCCTGGCTCCCAACCCCCCTGCTCTAACCTGCCAGCCCCTACTCCCCTCCCAGAGCTGGGGAGAGAACCCAGGAGTCCTGCCCCCCACACCCCCTGCTCTAACCACCAGCCCCCACTGCCCTCCCAGAGCAGGGGAGAGAACCCAGGAGTCCTGGCTCCCAGCCCTCCTGCTCTAACCCACCAGCCCCCACTCCCCTCCCAGAGCCGGGGAGAGAACCCAGGAGTCCTGGCTCCCAGCCCCCCTGCTCTAACCCACCAGCCCCCACTCCCCTCCCAGAGAGAGAACCCAGGAGTCCTGGCTCCCAGCCCCCCTGCTCTAACCCACCAGCCCCCACTCCCCTCCCAGAGCCCGGGAGAGAACCCAGGCGTCCTGGCTCCCAGCCCCCCTGCTCTAACCCAGCAGAGCTCATTCCCCTCGCAGAGCCGGGGAGAGAACCCAGGAGTCCTGCCCCCCACACCCCCTGCTCTAACCACCAGCCCCCACTGCCCTCCCAGAGCAGGGGAGAGAACCCAGGAGTCCTGGCTCCCAGCCCTCCTGCTCTGACCCACCAGCCCCCACTCCCCTCCCAGAGCCGGGGAGAGAACCCAGGAGTCCTGGCTCCCAGCCCCCCCTGCTCTAACCACCAGCCCCCACTCCCCTCCCAGAGCCAGGGAGAGAACCCAGGAGTCCTGGCTCCCAGCCCCCCCTGCTATAACCCACCAGCCCCCACTCCCCTCCCAGAGCTGGGGAGAGAACCCAGGAGTCCTGGCTCCCAGCCCCCCCTGCTCTCACCCACCAGCCCCCACTCCCCTCCCAGAGCCGGGGAGAGAACCCAGGAGTCCTGGCTCCCAGCCCCCCCTGCTCCGACCCACCAGCCCCCACTCCCCTCCCAGAGCTGGGGAGAGAACCCAGGCGTCCTGGCTCCCAGCCCCCCTGCTCCGACCCACCAGCCCCCACTCCCCTCCCAGAGCTGGGGAGAGAACCCAGGAGTCCTGGCTCCCAGCCCCCCCTGCTCCGACCCACCAGCCCCCACTTCCCTCCCAGAGCTGGGGAGAGAACCCAGGCGTCCTGGCTCCCAGCCCCCCTGCTCTAACCACCAGTCCCCAGTCCCCTCCCAGAGCCGAGGAGAGATCCCAGGAGTCCTGGCTCCCAGCCCCCCCTGCTCTAACCACCAGCCCCCAGTCCCCTCCCAGAGCCGGGGAGAGAACCCAGGCGTCCTGGCTCCCAGCCCCCCCTGCTCTAACCCACCAGCCCCAACTCCCCTCCCAGAGCCGGGGAGAGACCCCAGGAGTCCTGGCTCCCAGCCCCCCCTGCTCTAACCCAGCAGAGCTCATTCCCCTCCCAGAGCCGGGGAGAGAACCTGACATTTGTTTCTCTTTCTCCTTCTTGTCTTCACAGTTTTCACTCACACCCATCGTCCTGCCAACTCCTTTGTCCCCAGCCCGGCACCACCTGCCCCCAGCCCGGCACCACCTGCCCCCAGCCTGGCACTCCCCTCCTGCCACCTCCCAGCTCCCTCCCTCTGCCCATGGCTGGCCCCGCCCCTTCCCAAATTCCTCCCCCTGCCCATGGCTGGTGCCTAGCCCCTCCCCTTCCCAAATCCCTCCCCCTGCCCATGGCTGGTGCCTGGCCCCTCCCCTCCTCAGCTCCCTCCCCCTGCCCCTGGCCGACCCCTCCCCTCCCTGTACCATGGCTGGTGCCTGGCCCCTCCCCGTGCCTATGGCCCCGCCCCTCCCCTCCTCAGCTCCCTCCCCCTCCCCATGGCCCTGCCCCTCCCCTCCCCTCCCCGTGGCCCCGCCCCTCTCCCCCTGCCCGTGCCCGTGGCCCTGCCCCTCCCCGCCCCGCGGCGCCCCTCACCTCCATGGCGCGCACCCACATGCAGAGGGACTTGGCGGCGAGCGAGACGCGCCCGATGATGTCGGGCTGGAAGTCGGGCTGGGAGCAGAAGCCGCTGATCTTCTTCAGCACCTTGTCCGAGATGTTGTCCTTGTCGAAGTTGATCAGCTGCTTGATGAACGTGGCCTCGCCTGGGGGGCACCGAGGGGGCTGGCACAGGCTGGGCACAGCCTGCCTGGCGCTGACCCGCGAGGGGCAGCCCCTCTGGGGCCCTGGCAGGGCCCTGCCTCCCCTCCGGGCTGCCGCTGGGATCCCATTGCACACGGAGCGGCAGGGGAGGGTGCCCACGGCGCCCACCTCACCCGCTGCCCCCAGCCCGGCGCCTGGCCCCCAGCTCCCCCTGCGCCCCACACGCTGCCCCCAGCCCGGCGCCTGGCCCCCAGCTCCCCCTGCGCCCCACACGCTGCCCCCAGCTCGGCGCCTGGCCCCCGGTTCCCCCTGCGCCCCACACGCTGCCCCCAGCCCGGCGCCTGGCCCCCGGCTCCCCCTGCGCCCCACACGCTGCCCCCAGCCCGGCGCCTGGCCCCCGGCTCCCCCTGCGCCCCACACGCTGCCCCCAGCCCAGCGCCTGGCCCCCGGTTCCCCCTGCGCCCCACACGCTGCCCCCAGCCCAGCGCCTGGCCCCCGGTTCCCCCTGCGCCCCACACGCTGCCCCCAGCCCGGCGCCTGGCCCCCGGTTCCCCCTTCGCCCCACACGCTGCCCCCAGCCCGGCGCCTGGCCCCCGGTTCCCCCTGCGCCCCACACGCTGCCCCCAGCCCAGCGCCTGGCCCCCGGTTCCCCCTGCGCCCCACACGCTGCCCCCAGCCCGGCGCCTGGCCCCCAGGTCCCCCTGCGCCCCACACGCTGCCCCCAGCCCGGCGCCTGGCCCCCAGCTCCCCCTGCGCCCCACACGCTGCCCCCAGCCCAGTGCCTGGCCCCCGGGTCCCCCTGCGTCCCACACGCTGCCCCCAGCCCGGCACCTGGCCCCCGGCTCCCCCTGCGCCCCACACGCTGCCCCCAGCCCAGTGCCTGGCCCCCGGGTCCCCCTGCGCCCCACACGCTGCCCCCAGCCCGGCGCCTGGCCCCCAGCTCCCCCTGCGCCCCACACGCTGCCCCCAGCCCAGTGCCTGGCCCCCGGGTCCCCCTGCGTCCCACACGCTGCCCCCAGCCCGGCACCTGGCCCCCGGCTCCCCCTGCACCCCACACGCTGCCCCCAGCCCAGCGCCTGGCCCCCGGTTCCCCCTGCGCCCCACACGCTGCCCCCAGCCCGGCGCCTGGCCCCCAGCTCCCCCTGCGCCCCACATGCTGCCCCCAGCCCAGCGCCTGGCCCCCGGCTCCCCCTGCGCCCCACACGCTGCCCCCAGCCCAGCGCCTGGCCCCCGGTTCCCCCTGCGCCCCACACGCTGCCCCCAGCCCGGCGCCTGGCCCCCAGCTCCCCCTGCGCCCCACATGCTGCCCCCAGCCCAGCGCCTGGCCCCCGGGTCCCCCTGCGCCCCACATGCTGCCCACCTCACCCACTGTCCCCAGCCCAGCGCCTGGCCCCCGGGTCCCCGTGCACCCCACACGCTGCCCGCCTCACCCACTGTCCCCAGCCCGGCGCCTGGCCCCCGGCTCCCCCTGCGCCCCACACGCTGCCCCCAGCCCAGCGCCTGGCCCCCGGGTCCCTGTGCGCCCCACACGCTGCCCACCTCACCCGCTGCCCCCAGCCCAGCGCCTGGCCCCCGGCTCCCCCTGTGCCCCAAACGCTGCCCACCTCACCCACTGTCCCCAGCCCAGCGCCTGGCCCCCAGCTCCCCCTGCGCCCCACATGCTGCCCACCTCACCCACTGTCCCCAGCCCAGCGCCTGGCCCCCAGCTCCCGCTGCGCCCCACATGCTGCCCACCTCACCCACTGTCCCCAGCCCAGCGCCTGGCCCCCAGCTCCCCCTGCACCCCACACGCTGCCCACCTCACCCACTGTCCCCAGCCCAGCGCCTGGCCCCCAGCTCCCCCTGCGCCCCACATGCTGCCCACCTCACCCACTGTCCCCAGCCCAGCGCCTGGCCCCCAGCTCCCGCTGCGCCCCACATGCTGCCCACCTCACCCACTGTCCCCAGCCCAGCGCCTGGCCCCGGGGTCCCCCTGCGCCCCCTCCTGCACCCCACCCACTGGCCACCTCACCCGCTGCCCCCAGCCCGGCGCCTGGCCCCAAGCTCCCCCTGCACCCCGCACACGCTGCCCAACTCACCCGCTGCCCCCAGCCCGGCGCCTGGCCCCCGGGTCCCCCTGCGCCCCCTCCTGTGCCCCACATGCTGCCCACCTCACCCACTGCCCCCAGCCCGGTGCCGGGCTCCCAGCTCCCCCTGCGCCCCACCCGCTACCCTCTTGATTTAGGCTCCACCCCTTAGTTCTGCCCCCAACCCCAGGCTCCTCCCCCTTAGCCCAAGTCCCCCTCAATCCCCCATCTGCCCCAGCCCCTCCCCACTCCTCACCCAGCTGCCTCTTGGCCTCGGCCCAGGTGGGCTCGTTGCCGCGCAGGATCATGACGGCCTGCATCACCGTCTCCACCAGCGTGGGCGGGCGCCCGTACGACTTGATCTCCGTCATGTCCTTCTTGTTGAGCGACTCCAGGGCCTGGCGGGGACGAGGCTGGTCGGGGAGGTGCCCGAGGGGGAGGCCCCCTGCCAGGGGCTCTGAGGCACCACCCACAGGACGGACCCCAGAGCCGGAGCAGCCGGGTGCCAGCCCCATTGCCCGTTACCTTCACGGCCTCCTCCAGCGCGGGCAGCGCCTCCTCCAGGTCCTTCTGGGCGTTGTCAGCCAGCGTCTTGCACTTGATCTCCTCCGCGGCGATCTTCTCGCTGTTAGCGCCCACCGTCTGGGGAGAGCCAGGCAGGGGTCCCCGTCAGGGGCGGAGCCGGGACCCCTGCACCCGGCAGCCCGCACCCGCATCTGGGACCCCCGCGCCCCTCAGCCCGCGGCAGAGCCAGGACCCCCACGCCTGGCAGCCGGTGCCCCTCAGCCCACGGCAGAGCCGGGACCCCCATGCCCCACAGCCCGCACCCAGATCTGGGACCCCTGCGCCCCTCAGCCCGCACCCAGATCTGGGACCCCCGTGCCCCTCAGCCTGCGGCAGAGCCGGGACCCCCATGCCCGGCAGCCCACGCCCCTCAGCCCATGGCAGAGCCGGGACCCCCGCGCCCGGCAGCCCACGCTCAGATCTGTGACCCCCGCGCTCCTCAGCCCGCGCCCAGATCTGGGACCCCCGTGTCCCTCAGCCCGCATCCAGATCTGGGACCCCCGCACTCCTCAGCCCGGGCCCAGATCTGGGACCCCCGCGCCCCTCAGCCAGCACCCAGATCTGGGACCCCCCCGCCCCTCAGCCCGCGCCCGGCAGCCCAAATCTGGGCCCTCCTGTGCCCCTCAGCCCACATCTGGATCCGGGACCCCCGCGCCCGTCAGCCTGCACCCAGATCCAGCTCCCCTGCGCCTGTGAGCCCAGATCCAAAACCCCTGCACCCGTCAGCCCATGCCCAGATCCAACTCCCACACCCAGATCCAATCACAGCCCCTGTGCCCGGATCCGAGCCTGGCCCCAGGCCCCACAGCCCATTAGCCTGTGCCCAGATCTGAGCCCGGCCCCAGGCCCCACAGCCCATTAGCCTGTGCCCGGATCTGAGCCCGGCCCCAGGCCCCACAGCCCGTCAGCCTGTGCCCAGATCTGAGCCCGGCCCCAGGCCCCACAGCCCGTCAGCCTGTGCCCAGATCTGAGCCCGGCGACAGGCCCCACAGCCCGTCAGCCTGTGCCCGGATCTGAGCCCAGCCCCCGTGCCCATCAGCCCGCTGTGAGGAAGTGGGGGATTATCTTGTTTTTCCAGGGGGTTCCATGCAGGGGGTTGGGACTCAGTTTCCCCGGGTGTTACTGGTTTAACGAGGGAAGGGGAGAGGGAGTTCGTTGGGACACAGGACCGGAGAGGGAATGTGGGACCCTGGCCGATGGCTTGGAGGATGGAGACCCAGCGACTGGTGACCCAACGGCCCAGAGACCCAGCTCAGAAGTCGAAGCCGGTTCCGGCCAGTGGGAGGACAATGGGCTGCGGAGAGAGGACCCCGGTGAGTGGATGGACAGAGGGGGCTTGGGGGAGGGTGCCGCCCCCCTCACCTTCTGCTGCTCGTCGGCCTCCCTCTTCTGGCGCACGATGATGACCAGATACTCCTCGCACTGCTTCTGGAACTCCGCCACCTTCCTCTTGGCCTCCTCCAGCTCCAGCGACATCACCTCCACCTTGTGGCGCGTCTCGTCGATCTTGGAGAGCCCGCTGCGCAGCTTGTTGGCCTGGTCCGACAGCTCCTTGCGCTTCTCCGCCAGGAGCCTGCGGGGAGACGGCCCCGGGGCCCCCTGCCTGAGCCATGCCCTGCAGCGCCGGGCAGGGCTCTGCCGGACTACGGCCCCCATGATGCAGCAGGGACTCCTCTGCTGCTTCCCCAGGAGGGGGCACAGCGATGCCCCATGGGAGATGTAGTCTGGCTGGGGTGCCTGGCCTAGAGAGGAGGATGGGAGCATGAGGCCCCCAAACTACAACTCCCATGAGCCACCGTGATGCCCACTGCCAGTGAAATATTTCAGTCTCAGGCTGAAATGACAGTTGCCGTGGGAAACCGGCCCACCCTTTTCCCACCAGTTCTGGGACTCAGCACAGGGGATGGGGCTACAGGAGCCCAGCAGATCCCCTCAGCTCCCTCCGGCCCACCCCGGGGAGACCCTCCCGCGTCCGGACAGATCCCCTCAGCTCCTTCTAGCCCACCCCGGGGAGACCCCCCCGCGTCCGGACAGACCCCTCAGCTCCCTCCGGCCCACCCCGGGGAGACCCCCCCGCGTCCGGACAGATCCCCTCAGCTCCCTCCGGCCCACCCCGGGGAGACCCCCACGCGTCCGGACAGATCCCCTCAGCTCCCTCCGGCCCACCCCGGGGAGACCCCCCCCGCGTCCGGACAGATCCCCTCAGCTCCCTCCGGCCCACCCCGGGGAGACCCCCCCCGCATCCAGACAGATCCCCTCAGCTCCCTCCGGCCCACCCCGGGGAGACTCCCCCCACATCCAGACAGATCCCCTCAGCTCCCTCCGGCCCACCCCAGGGAGACCCTCCCGCGTCCGGACAGATCCCCTCAGTTCCCTCCGGCCCACCCCGGGGTGAGCCCCCCCCGCATCCTGACAGATCCCCTCAGCTCCCTCCGGCCCACCCCAGGGAGACCCCCCCGCGTCCGGACAGATCCCCTCAGCTCCCTCCCGCCCACCCCGGGGAGACCCCCCCGCGTCCGGACAGATCCCCTCAGCTCCCTCCGGCCCACCCCAGGGAGATCCCCCCGCGTCCGGACAGATCCCCTCAGCTCCCTCCGGCCCACCCCAGGGAGACCCCCCACGTCCGGACAGATCCCCTCA
The DNA here is from genome assembly GCF_007399415.2 of Gopherus evgoodei. NCBI lineage: Eukaryota > Metazoa > Chordata > Testudines > Testudinidae > Gopherus > Gopherus evgoodei. The sequence goes on along the minus strand of NW_022060064.1, from coordinate 140,794 downwards.
GCTCCCTCCGGCCCACCCCAGGGAGATCCCCCCGCGTCCGGACAGATCCCCTCAGCTCCCTCCGGCCCACCCCAGGGAGACCCCCCCGTGTCCGGACAGATCCCCTCGGCTCCCTCCGGCCCACCCCGGGAGACCCCTCTGTGTCTGGACAGATCCCCTCGGCTCCCTCCGGCCCACCCTCGGGAGACCCCTCCGCTTCCAGACAGATCCCCTCGGCTCCCACCGGCCCACCCCCGGGAGACCCCTCTGTGTCTGGACAGATCCCCTCAGCTCTCACCGGCCCACCCCCGGGAGACCCCTCTGTGTCTGGACAGATCCCCTCAGCTCCCTCCGGCCCACCCCCGGGAGACCCCTCCGCGTCCGGGCAGATCCTCTCGGCTCCCTCCGGCCCACCCCCGGGAGACCCCTCCGCGTCCGGGCAGATCCCCTCGGCTCTCACCAGCCCAGCACAGGGGAGACCCCCACGTCCGGACAGATCCCCTCGGCTCCCATGCCCCCGGGTAGGATCGGGCTCTCGGCTCCCCAGCCCGTACCCCGGGGGCCGGCCCGCGGGACTCACTTCTTGTAGCCCGAGACCAGCTCCAGGTAGTTGGTGGGGGTGACGTAGTTATGGCGCCTGAGCTCCAGCAGCATCTTCTGCGAGTAGGAGGCCACGGACCAGTGCATGGTCACGAAGATCCGGGCCACCTTCCTGTGGATCTGGGGGAGCAGGGGGGCTGGGTCAGCAGAGGGGAGGGGGCACCCAGCCGGGGTGGGGGCGGCAGAGGGGGAGCAGGAGGGGAGGGGGCGCCCAGCAGGGGTGGGGGCGGCAGAGGGGGAGTGGGAGGGGAGGGGAGAGGCGCCCAGCTGGGGTGGGGATGGCAGAGGGGGAGGGGGCGCCCAGATGGGGCCCGGTCAGCGGGGGGGGGCGCCCAGCCGGAGGCTCCTGGGTCCGGTTCCAAGCCCAGGGGAGTCTGGGAGGCAGAACTGGGACCGGGACCCTGACCCCCCGCCAGGCCGGGCAGCGCCCAGCACTGACTCTGAGCACCGGCTCCTGCGGCCGATCTCCCGGGGGCCCCGGCCTGCCCCCCAGCACCCGCCGTGTGCGGCTCTCACCTCCGGCAGGGCCCACGGCCTGCCCCCCAGCACCCCGTGTGCGGCTCTCACCTCCGGCAGGGCCCCCGGCCTACCCCCCAGCACCCCCCTCGTGCGGCTCTCACCTCCGGCAGGGGCCCCAGCCTGCCCCCCAGGACCCCCCGCATGCGGCTCTCACCTCCGGCAGGGCCCCCGGCGCCCCCCAGCACCCCCCGTGTGCAGCTCTCACCTCCGGCAGGGCCCCCGGCGCCCCGGGCCTGCCCCCCAGCACCCGCCGTGTGTAGCTCTCACGTCCGGCAGGGCCCCCGGCCTGCCCCCCAGCACCCGCCGTGTGTAGCTCTCACATCCGGCAGGGCCCCCAGCCTGCCCCCCAGCACCCCCCGTGTGTGGCTCTCACCTCCGGCAGGGCCCCTGGCCTGCCCCCCAGCACCCCGTGTGCGGCTCTCACCTCCGGCAGGGCCCCCGGCGCCCCCAGCCTGCCCCCCAGCACTCCCCGCGTGCGGCTCTCACCTCCGGCAGGGCCCCTGGCCTGCCCCCCAGCACCCCGTGTGCGGCTCTCACCTCCGGCAGGGCCCCCGGCGCCCCCAGCCTGCCCCCCAGCACCCCCCGCGTGCGGCTCTCACCTCCGGCAGGGCCCCCGGCCTGCCCCCCAGCACCCCGTGTGCAGCTCTCACCTCCGGCAGGGCCCCTGGCCTGCCCCCCAGCACCCGCCGTGTGTAGCTCTCACGTCCGGCAGGGCCCCCGGCCTGCCCCCCAGCACACCGTGTGCGGCTCTCACCTCCGGCAGGGCCCCCGGCCTACCCCCCAGCACCCCCCTCGTGCGGCTCTCACCTCCCTCAGGGCCCCCGGCCTGCCCCCCAGCACCCCCCGCATGCGGCTCTCACCTCCGGCAGGGCCCCCGGCCTGCCCCCCAGGACCCCCCGCATGCGGCTCTCACCTCCGGCAGGGCCCCCGGCCTACCCCCCAGCACCCCCCTCGTGCGGCTCTCACCTCCGGCAGGGCCCCCGGCCTGCCCCCCAGCACCCCCCACATGCGGCTCTCACCTCCGGCAGGGCCCCCAGCCTGCCCCCCAGGACCCCCCGCATGCGGCTCTCACCTCCGGCAGGGCCCCTGGCCTGTCCCCCAGCACCCCCCGCGTGCGGCTCTCACCTCCGGCTGGGCCCCCGGCGCCCCCAGCCTGCCCCCCAGCACCCCCCGCGTGCGGCTCTCACCTCTGGCAGGGCCCCCAGGTCCACGCCCTCGAGGTATTTCTCTGCCACCTCCAGCAGCGCCTGGTGGGGCCATTCGGAGAACCAGTCGATGGTCGTGCAGTTCACCAGCGCCGGGTACTGGCGGATCCAGTTCCTGGGGGCACAGGGGGCGCCAGGCTGAGCACGTCCCGCACCTCTGCCCCTCCCCTCGGCCCCCCATCCCTGCCCTGCCCTGCCCCTCCCAACCTGCCCCCCATCTCTGCCCTGCTCCCATCCCTGCCCAGCTACCACCCCCTCCCATCCCTGCCCCTCCCAACCTGCCCCCCATCTCTGCCCTGCTCCCATCCCTGCCCAGCTACCACCCCCTCCCATCCCTGCCCTGCCCCTCCCAACCTGCCCCCCATCTCTGCCCTGCTCCCATCCCTGCCCTGCCCCTCCCAACCTGCCCCCCATCTCTGCCCTGCTCCCATCCCTGCCCAGCTACCACCCCCTCCCATCCCTGTCCTGCCCTGCCCCTCCCAACCTGCCCCCCATCTCTGCCCTGCTCCCATCTCTGCCCTGCTCCCATCCGTGCCCCCATCCCTGCCCAGCTCCCACCCCTCTCCCATCCCTGCCCCTCCCATCCCTGCCCAGCTCCCACCCCGTCCCCATCCCTGCCCTGCCCCTCCCATCCTGCCCCCATCTCTGCCCTGCTCCCATCCCCTCCCATCCCTGCCCCTCCCATCCTGCCCCCATCTCTGCCCCGCTCCCACCCCATGTCCTCACTAGCCCCCCCCCAACACAGCTGTGGGCTCCTAGCTCTGCTCCCCCCCCCCGGCTGCCGGCGAGGCCCGAGCTGCCCACCAGGGGGCGCTGCTGCTCCACGCCGGCCCCACACCTGAAGGGGTCCCCGATGGGGCTGAGGCAGACCACCACGTGCAGGTTGTCCCGCACCCTCTCGATCAGGTAGCCGAAGAGGCTGTCGGCCGTCTCGGGGATCCCGTCGGCTCGGGCCGCGTCCAGGATCACGGACTGGATCTGACCACAGGGGAAGTGTTCGCAGCTGGGCACAGGGTCCCGGGCAGTGCCCCCTCCAAGGGGCCCGGGCCACCCACCCCCTCCAGCCACCGTGAGCGGCACCCACGCGCCAGCTGCCGGGGGGCAATTGGGACACTTCACACCAGCCATAGCTGTGTAGGAGCCTGGGCCTGGGCTAGCAGGGGCTGCGGGTCGGGAGTGAGGGGCACCGGCGGAGCTAGGGGGCAGGGGGCTGCGGGTTGGGAGTGAGGGGCACCGGCGGAGCTAGGGGGCAGGGGGCTGCGGGTCGGGAGTGAGGGGCACCGGCGGAGCTGGGGGGCAGGGAGCAGCGGGTCGGGAGTGAGGGGCACCGGCAGAGCTAGGGGGCAGGGGGCTGCGGGTCGGGAGTGAGGGGCACCGGCGGAGCTGGGGGGCAGGGGGCTGCGGGTCGGGAGTGAGGGGCACTGGCGGAGCTAGGGGGCAGGGGGCCGCGGGTCGGGAGTGAGGGGCACCGGCGGAGCTGGGGGGGCAGGGGGCCGCGGGTCGGGAGTGAGGGGCACCGGCGGAGCTAGGGGGCAGGGGGCAGTGGGTAGGGAGTGAGGGGCACCGGCGGAGCTGGGGGGGCAGGGGGCTGCGGGTCGGGAGTGAGGGGCACCGGCGGAGCTGGGGTGGCAGTGGGCTGCGGGTCCGGAGTGAGGGGCACCGGCAGAGCTGGGGGGGCAGGGGGCTGCAGGTCGGGAGTGAGGGGCACCGGCAGAGCTAGGGGGCAGGGGGCTGCGGGTCGGGAGTGAGGGGCACCGGCGGAGCTAGGGGGCAGGGGGCTGCGGGTCGGGAGTGAGGGGCACCGGCGGAGCTAGGGGGCAGGGGGCTGCGGGTCGGGAGTGAGGGGCACCGGCGGAGCTAGGGGGCAGGGGGCTGCGGGTCGGGAGTGAGGGGCACCGGCGGAGCTAGGGGGCAGGGGGCTGCGGGTCGGGAGTGAGGGGCACCGGTGGAGCTAGGGGGCAGGGGGCTGCGGGTCGGGAGTGAGGGGCACCGGCGGAGCTAGGGGGCAGGGGGCTGCGGGTCAGGAGTGAGGGGCACCGGCGGAGCTAGGGGGCAGGGGGCTGCGGGTCGGGAGTGAGGGGCACCGGCGGAGCTAGGGTGCAGGGGGCAGTGGGTAGGGAGTGAGGGGCACCGGCGGAGCTGGGGGGGCAGGGGGCTGCGGGTCGGGAGTGAGGGGCACCGGCGGAGCTAGGGGGCAGGGGGCTGCGGGTAGGGACTGAGGGGCACCGGCAGAGCTAGGGGGCAGGGGGCTGCGGGTCGGGAGTGAGGGGCACCGGCGAAGCTGGGGGGGCAGGGGGCCGCGGGTCGGGAGTGAGGGGCACCGGCAGAGCAGTCCTGCAGCACACCCCTCGGCCCTGCCAGCCCCTTGCCCGTGGTGCCCGCAGCCTGGCGCCGGCGCCCGCACCTCCTCGAACTCCTCGGCCTTGTAGAGGTTGGGCACCTCCCCGGAGCTCAGGATGTTGTTGATGTCCTCCAGGAAGGAGTCGTCCATGAGCTGCGTGTCCACGAAGAGGAAGGTGGTGTGTTTCAGCTCCACGCCCGCCTGCCAGTACAGCTTCTTGATGTCTGGGGGGAGAGGCCGGGGGGCCGTCAGCTCACTGGGGGGCTGGCTGTGGGGGGGGGGGCGGCTGGCGGGGGGGGCACTCACCGTCTCTGAACTCCTGCTTGCGGTAGTGCTTGGTCACCTCGATCTGGAAGGTCTGGTCCTCGCAGATGGAGGAGGCCAGGCGTGCCAGGCTCTGGCGCCCGCTGCCCCCGATGCCCACCAGCAGCATGTTCCCGCGCGGCTGGCCGATCACCCGCACGATCCGGGTAACTGCGGGGGGCACTGGTCAGAAGGCGGCACCCCGGGGCCGGAGCGGGCAGCCGACTGGCCACCCAGGTAGCCCCAAGGAGACCCAACGGCTTGCATTGCATGCTGGGAGTTTGGCTCCACCGAAAGCGGAGGCTGCCCTCCGCTCCCTCCATGGCCCCCGAGGTGGGATAAAGATTTAACTCAGAGAGATCTCGAAGATCCGGGGCCAGGACTCCGGGTTCAGCCGCTGCCCTGAGCAGCGTGCCTCAGCTTCCCCAGGGTGGGAGGCGGGGAAGGTGCACCCCCCCCCAGCGAGGGCAGGCCTGCTTGGCCACACGGGGCTCCCTCAGGGGCAGAGCAGGTGCTGATCTGCAGCCAGGTGCCAGGGCTGGGCTGAAGGGGAGCCCTGGAGGCGCCTGGCAGGGGCACGGGGCGGGAGGCGTCGCTCACCGTGTTCGATGGCGTCACGGAAGAGCACGAGCTGCATCTGCACCACGCCGGGCGTCTGGTTGTACTCGTCCAGCGCCCGCTCCATCTCCAGCTTCAGCGCCGCCAGGTCCACCAGGTCCTCGTACACCCGCGGCTCCCGCATGAAGTCCCCTGCCAGTGGGCAAGAGGGTCACGGCCCCGCCTCCACCCCCCTGCCCTCCCCAAGCCAGGGAGAGAACCCAGGAGTCCTGGCTCCCAGCCCCCCCCTGCTCTAACCTGCCAGCCCCCACTCCCCTCCCAGAGCCGGGGAGAGAACCCAGGAGTCCTGGCTCCCAGTCCTCCTGCTCTAACCCACCAGCCCCCACTCCCCTCCCAGAGCCAGGGAGAGAACCCAGGAGTCCTGGCTCCCAGCCCCTCCTGCTCTAACCACCAGCCCCTACTCCCCTCCCAGTGCTGGGGAGGGAACCCAGGCGTCCTGGCTCGCCGGCCCCGCGCTGTAGCCACCAGCCCAGCAGCGGGGGCTTGGCACTGCCACTCAGAGCATGCGGCACCCACCGAAGAGGGGCGGGCGTTTGCTTGGGCAGAGGTTGTGGAAGGTCAGGTCGAAGAAGGAGCCCAGCTTCTCGCTCAGGAGGCCAACGAAGGCGTCCTTGTCGGCCGAGTCCACCAGGCGGTCGGAGAAGACCCTGCAGGGAGAGGGGGCTGGGCTCAGGTGCCGGGGGTGCCCCCCAGAAGCTGGGAGGGGCTGGGTCCCACGTGGGAGGAAAGGGGCGCAGCGTGGCCAGGCACGGGGGGAAGGAAGGTGCCCGACAGCACCGGGCCGGCAGTGCCCAGGGGGCTGGAGGGGGCGCAGCGTGGCCGGGCGCGGGGGGAGGGAAGGTGCCCGCCAGCACCGGGCCGGCAGTGCCCAGGGGGCTGGAGGGGGCGCAGCGTGGCCGGGCGCGGGGGGAGGGAAGGTGCCCGACAGCACCGGGCCGGCAGTGCCCAGGGGGCTGGAGGGGGCGCAGCGTGGCCGGGTGCGGGGGGAGGGAAGGTGGCCGCTGACACCAGGCTGGCAGTGCCCAGGGGGCTGGAGGGGGCGCAGCATGGCCGGGCACGGGGGGAGGGAAGGTGCCCGCTGACACCAGGCTGGCAGTGCCCAGGGGGCTGGAGGGGGCGCAGCATGGCCGGGAGCAGGGGGAAGGTGCCCGCCAGCACCAGGCCGGCAGTGTCCAGGGGGCTGGAGGGGGCGCAGCATGGCCGGGCGCGGGGGGAAGGTGCCCGCCAGCACCAGGCCGGCCGTATCCAGGGGGCTGGAGGGGGTGCAGAGTGGCTGGGCGTGGGGGGAGGGAAGGTGCCCATCGACACAAGGCCGGCAGTGCCCAGGGGGCTGGAGGGGGCACAGCGTGGCCAGGCACGGGGGTAGGGAAGGTGCCCGCTGACACCAGGCTGGCAGTGCCCACGGGGCTGGAGGGGGTGCAGCGTGGCTGGGCGCAAGGGGAAGGTGCCCGCCAGCACCAGGCCGGCAGTGCCCAGGGGGCTGGAGGGGGCGCAGCGTGGCCGGGCGCAGGGGGAATGAAGGTGCCCACCAGCACCAGGCCGGCAGTGCCCAGGGGGCTGGAGGGGGCGCAGCGTGGCCGGGCGCGGGGGGAAGGAAGGTGCCCACCAGCACCAGGCCGGCAGTGCCCAGGGGGCTGGAGGGGGCGCAGCGTGGCCGGGCGCAGGGGGAGGGAAGGTGCCCGCCAGCACCGGGCCGGCAGTGCCCAGGGAGCTGGAGGGGGCGCAGCGTGGCCGGGCGCAGGGGGAAGGAAGGTGCCCGCCAGCACCGGGCCGGCAGTGCCCAGGGGATGGAGGGGGCGCAGAGTGGCCGGGCACGGGGGGAAGGATGGTGCCCACCAGCACCGGGCCGGCAGTGCCCAGGGGCTGGAGGGGGCTGGGGGGACAGTTCTACCTGAAACACTCGTGGATCCACAGGCGGGTGAGGCTGGGCTTGGTATCGTGGAAATCCTTGTGCGCCCGCAGCATCCCCTGGAACACCTGTGCCAGGGGTGGAGCCTGAGCTGCCAGCTGGGACCCCCCCACCCCCCAAGTGACTGACCCCCCCACCTGATCGCCTGGGCCAGGACCTTCACCAATGCAGATCCCAAACGGAAACAGGCCCCAGGCCCCTGCCCCATTCCCCACCCCCCTGAGCCAGCCAGTCCCTGCCCTGGGGCCGGAGGGGAGCCAGAACCCCCTAGAGGGTACAGGCCCCTGCCCCATTCCCCGCCCCCCCGAGCCAGCCAGTCCCCGCCCTGGGGCTGTAGGGGAGCCAGCACCCCCTAGAGGGTACAGGCCCCTGCCCCATTCCCCGCCCCCCTGAGCCAGCCAGTCCCTGCCCTGGGGCCGGAGGGGAGCCAGCACCCCCTAGAGGGGACAGGCCCCTGCCCCATTCCCCACCCCCCTGAGCCAGCCAGTCCCCGCCCTGGGGCCGGGTGGGAGCCGGCGCCCCCTAGAGGGTACAGGCCCCTGCCCCATTCCCCGCCCCCCCTGAGCCAGCCAGTCCCCGCCCTGGGGCCGGGTGGGAGCCAGCACCCCCTAGAGGGGACAGGCCCCTGCCCCATTCCCCACCCCCCTGAGCCAGCCAGTCCCCGCCCTGGGGCCGGGTGGGAGCCGGCGCCCCCTAGAGGGGACAGGCCCCTGCCCCATTCCCCACCCCCCTGAGCCAGCCAATCCCTGCCCTGGGGCCGGGTGGGAGCCGGCGCCCCCTAGAGGGGACAGGCCCCTACCCCATTCCCCACCCCCCTGAGCCAGCCAATCCCCGCCCTGGGGCCGGGTGGGAGCCGGTGCCCCCTAGAGGGGACAGGTCCCTGCCCCATTCCCCAGCCCCCTGAGCCAGGTGTTCCTGGAAGCCTCCGGCCCAGATCCCATCTGTGTGTGGCTGCTGCTGTGACAGGCAGGACACTCTGAGGGGCTGGCACCAGGCACCAGCACCAAACCTCTGCTGGATTCCTCCCTGCGCCAGCCCCACTCATGCCAGGGGCCTTCTGTGCCCCCAACCCCCACGTGTGGTGCCAACAGATACTGTGAGCAGGATCCCTGGTTCCATGCTGGGCTCTGACACGGGAGGTGGGCAGGGCCCCTGGCTCCACACTGGGCTCCGGGCTGGGCTCTGACCCAGGGAGGGGGTGGGCGGGGCCCCTGGCTCCACCCTGGGCTCCGGGCTCGGCTCCGACCCATGGGGCACGTGGGGCACCAGCTGGGCACCTTGGACATGTCGCGCAGGTTGAAGAGGTAGTGGATCTTGGCGGGCGTGGGCAGGAATTTCTGCACCACAGCGTCGTACAGCTCGACCGTGGCCTCGGTGATGACGTTCCCGAGTGGCTTCACCGCCTCCTCGAAGTTCTGCAGCTTCTGGTTGAGCATGGTGCCGAAGATGCGCCGGATCTGCGTCTCCTGTGGGACGGCCGGAGCGGCACCTAGCGCCTGCCGCTTTCCCCTCGCGGGCCCATCCCGCCCGTTCCCGAGGCAGGAGAGAGGGGACGTGGCTGCCGACTGGGCTGTGGGCATCTCGGGGGCTGAGAGATGGCGGCCTGGCACCCACCTGCTGAGGAAGGGGTGCCTGGGGCAAATGGCGCCTGCCTGGGCTGTGTGAATCCCGGGGCTGAGAGATGGCGGCCTGGCACCCACCTGCTGAGGAAGGGGTGTCCAGGGCAAATGGCGCCTGCCTGGGCTGTGGGCATCCCGGGGCTGAGAGATGGAGGCCTGGCACCCACCTGCTGAGGAAGGGGTGCCCGGGGCAAATGGCGCCTGCCTGGGCTGTGTGCATCCCGGGGCTGAGAGATGGAGGCCTGGCACCCACCTGCTGAGGAAGGGGTGCCCGGGGCAAATGGCGCCTGCCTGGGCTGTGTGCATCCCGGGGCTGAGAGATGGAGGCCTGGCACCCACCTGCTGAGGAAGGGGTGCCCGGGGCAAATGGGGCCTGCCTGGGCTGTGTGCATCCCGGGGCTGAGAGATGGCGGCCTGGCACCCACCTGCTGAGGAAGGGGTGCCCAGGGCAAATGGCACCTGCCTGGGCTGTGGGCATCTCGGGGGCTGAGAGATGGCGGCCTGGCACCCACCTGCTGAGGAAGGGGTGCCCGGGGCAAATGGCGCCTGCCTGGGCTGAGGGCATCCTGGGGCTGAGATGGCGGCCTGGCACCCACCTGCTGAGGAAGGGGTGTCCAGGGCAAATGGCGCCTGCCTGGGCTGTGGGCATCTCGGGGGCTGAGAGATGGCGGCCTGGCACCCACCTGCTGAGGAAGGGGTGCCCGGGGCAAATGGCGCCTGCCTGGGCTGTGTGCATCCCGGGGCTGAGAGATGGAGGCCTGGCACCCACCTGCTGAGGAAAGGGTGCCCGGGGCAAATGGCACCTGCCTGGGCTGTGGGCATCTCGGGGGCTGAGAGATGGCGGCCTGGCACCCACCTGCTGAGGAAGGGGTGCCCGGGGCAAATGGCGCCTGCCTGGGCTGAGGGCATCCTGGGGCTGAGATGGCGGCCTGGCACCCACCTGCTGAGGAAGGGGTGCCCGGGGCAAATGGCGCCTGCCTGGGCTGTGGGCATCCCGGGGCTGAGAGATGGCGGCCTGGCACCCACCTGCTGAGGAAGGGGTGCCCGGGGCGAATGACGCCAGGTTAGGGGGGCCCCGAGGCCCAGGCGTTGCACGCGGCTGCTCTGAGTGTGCCGGGGAGGCAGCCGCCCTTACCGTGGGGAAGGTCATGTTGATGAGGTTGAATCTGCTCTGAAGCCGGCTGGATATCACGGTGCGGCCGCCCCCCGGGGGGCCCATGGCTGCCATCAGGAACATGTCCTGAGGGGAGAGAGTTGCCGCTCACACCAAAGCCGAGCAAGGCCTTTCTTCTCCCCCTGCAACGCGCGGCAAGCATCTGGAGGGGCCCGCGGCGCAGCCGCTGCATCCTAATGGCGTCCCAGCGGCAGCACCCGGCGCCGATGTCTGCTGTGGCACACGCTGACTAGATTCCGGGCACAGACGCCAGCCTCAGCAGTGCCCCATCCACATGAACAGTCAGAATGAACTCCCCCGGGCTGCGGCACGGCCATCACCCCGGCACTGCCAGCTCCCCCCTGCCGGCAGGGACCCCGCCTCCGCCGAGCACCCCAGGCCTGAAGGGGGGATGCACTGAAGAAAGGGGGCAGGCCAAGCGGTGACTAAGCTGAGCCCCTCCCCGTGCCGCGAGCCACGCAGCTCCCGGCAGAGAGGGGGCACCAAGGGGACTGGGACTGGCACAGCTCCTTTTCCAGGAGGCTCCCCAGCACCGGGGGCGGCACGGGCCGCCCCCTTCATGAGATTCTGCAGAGACCCCTCAGAGCCAGCCAGGGGAACAGTCCCTGGGTGGACCTGCCCACCCCGCCGGCCACTTGCGAGCCGCGGCAGGTGCGAGCCCCGGGGCTCAGAGCCAGGTGGGCAGCGACGTAGCCCAGCGGGGCCGGGCGGGCTTCTCACCTTGACGTACTTGATGGTTTGCTTCTCGCGGTCGTACCAGAAGCTGTAGTCGATCCAGAGGCGCAGCAGCTCCAGCGGCGGCTGGGAGCCGAAGGCATCCTTGGCCGGCATGTTGAGGTCGTCCATGAAGGTGATCATGCTCTTGCCGCCCACGGGCACGTAGACGCCCTTGGTGCGCTTCTCCACGCGGCTCTCGACGATGTTCTGCACGTTGTTGGAGGAGGTCTGGGGGGGCAGGGGCCTGAGTCCAGGGATGGCATGGGGCTGGCGGCTCCACGGGACGGGCCCAGGGCCCAGCCCCACCCAGGGCTCAGCCCTTCGCCGCAGGCCACCGGGCACGTCACCAGACTGAGAGGTTGGATGTAACTGCCGGCCAGCAACCGCCTGGCACCTGCCCAGCCTCCCCCTGCCGGCCAGCGACCGCCCAGCACCTGCCCAGCCACCCTCTGCCGGCCAGTGACTGCCCAGCATCCGCCCAGCCACCAGTGACTGCCCGGCACCGACCCAGTCTCCCCATGCCAGCCAGCGACTGCCTGGCACCCGCCCAACCTCCCCCTGCCGGCCAGCGACCGCCTGGCACCCGCCCAACCTCCCCCTGCCAGCCAGCGACTGCCTGGCACCCGCCCAACCTCCTCCTCCTGGCCAGCAACCACCCGGCACCCGCCCAGCCACCAATGACTGCCCAGCACCTGCTCAGCCTCCCCCTGCCGGCCAGCGACCGCCCAGCACCCGCCCAGCCAGCCCCTGCCGGCCAGTGACCGCCTGGCACCCGCCCAGCCTCCCCCTGCCGGCCAGCAACGGCTCAACAACGGCCCAGCCTCCCCCTGCCGGCCAGCGACCACCCGGCACCCGCCCAGCCACCAATGACTGCCTGGCACCTGCCCAGCCTCCCCCTGCCGGCCAGCGACTGCCTGGCACCTGCCCAGCCTCCCTCCGCCAGCCAGCGACTGCCCAGAACCCACCCAGCCACCAGCGACTGCCCGGCACCTGCCCAGCCTCCCCCTGCCAGCCAGCGATGGCTTGGTACCTGCCCAGCTGCCAACAACTGCCCAACACCCGCCCAGCCTCTCCCTGCCAGCCAACAACTGTCCAGCACCCTCACCGAGGGATCTCCGTGGCCCTGTGGGACGTTATGAGTATAATATAATATCTCGTTGAAAGGTGACGGGGCCAGAAAGAGTTAATTAACTCACCTCACCGACTGACCTGACCCTGGGTGAACCTTAAGGACTGGTTAGCAAGATATGTAAAGGAACAGAGCTTTGAAATGCAAGTCTGCAGTTAGAGGGAGAAGAGGAGATGTTTGCTCAGGGCTTGGGATGCCAGCAAACAAGTCTTGTCTATTGCTACAGTTTTAATTCAAAGAGCAAAAAAGGAATACTAGAATTTAAGATGATACTTGAGGGAAATAGTATTCTTGTCTCTGTGTCTCTTTGAAGGTTGTGGTAACCTGTATCTGAACTGTTTCATGGATAAATTACCCTGTGCTAATTGCCAGGATGGTTGTTTTCTCAGGCCGAAAGGCTGCTGGAAATGTATAAGAAGCCTGGGACACGATCCTGCTTCATCTCAGATCTGCTTTGGGTTTCAAGAGGGGAAACCTTAAGCCACAAGGATTGAGATCCCCAGTCACTGACTGGAGTCACCCTGAATATGGAAACTGGGCTATAACCTATGGACTAGTTCTAAAAGGACTTTTGGCTACTACAAGCTCACCTCTACTATGTATCTGAACCTCAAGAATTGAATTCAAGTCTGTCTGTGTACTGATCTTTTAACCAACACTCTCTCTCTTTTCTTTTCTAATACATTTTAGCTCAGTTAATAAGAATCGGCTGTAGCGTGTATTGTGGGTAAGATCTAAGTTATAACTGGACCTGGGTATGTGGCTGATCCTTTGGGATTGGAAGAATTTTTTCTTTTCTATGATGAAGTAAGATTTTCAGGAATCATCATCACATCAGACAGGTGTGTCTGGACGGAGGCCTGAGGCTGGGCACTTTAAGGGAACTGCGTGGTTTGGATTTCTAAGTAACCAGTGAGGTACTATAGAAGCTGTTCTGTGCTGGTTGGTAAATCTAAGTATTGGAATAACCAGCAGCGTTTGGGGTTTGTCTGCCCCGTTTTGTTTGCAGTTCACCCTGATTGAGTGACCTCAGCTGGCTCCCATGGGCAGCACCGTCACACCCTGCTCCCCTGGCCCGGCACCAGGGGAATCTCCGTGGCCCTGCCCCCTGGCCCGGCACCGGGGGATTTCCGTGGCCCTGCCCCATAGCCTGGCACCGGGGGGTCTCCATGGCCCTGCCCCCCTGGCCCGGCACCAGGGGATCTCCGTGGCCCTGCCCCATAGCCCGGCACTCGGGGATCTCCGTGGTCCTGCCCCCCTGGCCCGGCACCAGGGGGGAATCTCTGTGGCCCTGCCCCCCCTGGCCCGGCACCAGGGGATCTCCATGGCCTTGCCCCCCTGGCCCAGCACCGGGGGGGATCTCCGTGGCCCTGCCCCCCTGGCCCGGCACCAGGGGATCTCCGTGGCCCTGCCCCGGGGGGTCTCCGTGGCCCGTTACCTGCGCCGACATGTTGATGGTCAGCACAGCCCACTTGGTGTTGTCCAGGGACTGCAGCACGCTCTGGGCGATGGAGGTCTTCCCGGTGCCGACTGGGCCCACGAGCAGCACTGGGTTCTGACTGGACACCAGGGCGTTTACCAGGTAGTTGTAGCGCACCGTGTCCACCGTGGGGACGATGATCTTATAGAAGGGGGCGCTGGGGAGAGGGGGACAGATGGGGGCATCAGCCCCAAGTGATCGTGCTGGACCAGACCAATGGTCTCATAGCCCGTCCCCTGGATCAGGCCAGCGGGCCCATCCAGCCCCACGTCCCGTGCCCCGTATCAGGCCAATGGGCCCATCCAGCTCCAATTCTGTCCCCTGCATCAGGCCAACGGGCCCATCCAGCCCCATAGCCCGTCCTCTGGATCAGGCCAAAGGGCCCATCCAGCCCCATAGCCCGTCCCCTGCATCAGGCCAAAGGGCCCATCCAGCCCCATAGCCTGTCCCCTGGATCAGGCCAACGGGCCCATCCAGCCCCATAGCCTGTCCCCTGGATCAGGCCAACGGGCCCATCCGGCCCCATAGCCCGTCCCCTACATCAGGCCAACGGGCCCATCCAGCCCCATAGCCTGTCCCCTGGATCAGGCCAACGGGCCCATCCAGCCCCATAACCCATCCCCTGCATCAGGCCAACGGGCCTATCCAGCCCTGGATCCCACCCCGGTGATACTGCCCCAATATTCTTCACAGTGCTATCATGATGACATGGTCATGTGAGAAGCCATTGGGAAGGCGGTGCTCTGTTGAGTAGGATTATCCTATTTGTAGCAAGTCGGAGTTTTGTATCTGAAGTTCGGAATATTGACAATGTCTGTGCATTGTCGGTGAGGTTACACCGGGGAACGCCCACTAGCCAAGATACTGTCACTCTGGACATTGGGCGGGGAACCGGCCATTCGGAAAACCAACAGGCCTTAGGAGACGCTTATCTCCCGTCCCGTGAACGCTCGGAGGGGGACGGAAAGCTGGCTAGATGGACGGGCAGTGACCAGCGGCTCCAGATCTAGCTGGCAGCCGGTGTCGGTGGGCGGTGAACGCTCGGAGGGGGACGGAAAGCTGGCTAGATGGACGGGCAGTGACCAGCGGCTCCAGATCTAGCTGGCAGCCGGTGTCGGCGGGCGGTGAACGCTCGGAGGGGACGGAAAGCTGGCTAGATGGACGGGCAGTGACCAGCGGCTCCAGGTCTAGCTGGCAGCCGGTGTCGGCGGGCGGTGAACGCTCGGGGGGGACGGAAAGCTGGCTAGATGGACGGGCAGTGACCAGCGGCTCCAGGTCTAGCTGGCAGCCGGTGTCGGCAGGCGGTGAACGCTCGGAGGGGGATGGAAAGCTGGCTAGATGGACGGGCAGTGACCAGCGGCTCCAGGTCTAGCTGGCAGCCGGTGTCGGCGGGCGGTGAACGCTCGGAGGGGACGGAAAGCTGGCTAGATGGACGGGCAGTGACCAGCGGCTCCAGGTCTAGCTGGCAGTCGGTGTCGGTGGGCAGTGAACGCTCGGAGGGGACGGAAAGCTGGCTAGATGGACGGGCAGTGACCAGCGGCTCCAGGTCTAGCTGGCAGCCGGTGTCGGCGGGCGGTGAACGCTCGGAGGGGACGGAAAGCTGGCTAGATGGACGGGCAGTGACCAGCAGCTCCAGGTCTAGCTGGCAGCCGGTGTCGGCGGGTGGTGAACGCTCGGAGGGGACGGAAAGCTGGCTAGATGGACGGGCAGTGACCAGCGGCTCCAGGTCTAGCTGGCAGCCGGTGTCGGCGGGTGGTGAACTCTCGGAGGGGACGGAAAGCTGGCTAGATGGACGGGCAGTGACCAGCGGCTCCAGGTCTAGCTGGCAACCGGGGTCGGCGGGCGGTGAACGCTCGGAGGGAACGGAAAGCTGGCTAGATGGAAGGGCAGTGACCAGCGGCTCCAGGTCTAGCTGGCAGCCGGTGTCGGCTGGCGGTGAACGCTCGGAGGGAACGGAAAGCTGGCTAGATGGACGGGCAGTGACCAGCGGCTCCAGGTCGAGCTGGCAGCCGGTGTCGGCGGGCGGTGAACGCTCGGAGGGGACGGTAAGCTGGCTAGATGGACGGGCAGTGACCAGCGGCTCCAGGTCTAGCTGGCAGCCGGTGTCGCCGGGCGGTGATCGCTCGGAGGGGGACGGAAAGCTGGCTAGATGGACGGGCAGTGACCAGCGGCTCCAGGTCTAGCTGGCAGCCGGTGTCGGCGGGCGGTGAACGCTCGGAGGGGACGGAAAGCTGGCTAGATGGACGGGCAGTGACCAGCGGCTCCAGGTCTAGCTGGCAGCCGGTCTCGGCGGGCGGTGAACGCTCGGAGGGGACGGAAAGCTGGCTAGATGGACGGGCAGTGACCAGCGGCTCCAGATCTAGCTGGCAGCCGGTCTCGGCGGGCGGTGAACGCTCGGAGGGGACGGAAAGCTGGCTAGATGGACGGGCAGTGACCAGCGGCTCCAGGTCTAGCTGGCAGCCGGTGTCGGCGGGCGGTGAACGCTCGGAGGGGACGGAAAGCTGGCTAGATGGACGGGCGGTGACGAGCGGCTCCAGATCTAGCTGGCAGCCGGTGTCGGCAGGCGGTGAACGCTCGGAGGGGACGGAAAGCTGGCTAGATGGACGGGCAGTGACCAGCAGCTCCAGGTCTAGCTGGCAGTCGGTGTTGGTGGGCAGTGAACGCTCGGAGGGGACGGAAAGCTGGCTAGATGGACGGGCAGTGACCAGCGGCTCCAGGTCTAGCTGGCAGTCGGTGTCGGTGGGCAGTGAACGCTCGGAGGGGACGGAAAGCTGGCTAGATGGACGGGCAGTGACCAGCGGCTCCAGGTCTAGCTGGCAGCCGGTGTCGGCGGGCGGTGAACGCTCGGAGGGGACGGAAAGCTGGCTAGATGGATGGGCAGTGACCAGCGGCTCCTGGTTTAGCTGGCAGCCGGTGCCAGCGAGGTGCCGCACGGGTTGGTTCTGGGGCCGTTTTGTTCCACACTTTATTAATGATCTGGATGAGGGTATCGATTGCACCTCAGCAAGTCTGCAGCTGACACGGAGCAGTTTGCTATCCCTTACAATCTCCTTTTGTAGGAGACTCCCAGAGGATGCGCTTCTCCCCTGAGCTTCGGACCCCCACTTCTCCTGCTCCGACCAGCTCCGGCTAAGGCCCTAGCCCCCCATCTCAGCCCCCGGCAGCCAGTTACTCACTTGGATGGGTACCTCCACATTTTGGGCAGTTTGTCCTCAAACGAGGCCCAGTTCTTCCTCTTGGGGTCGACGAAATACTCGTAGACGGTGTCCTGGAGGGAGGAGGAAGAGCCCGTGAGGGGCCCAGGCCTGGGCCTGCCCAACGTGTGGCCAGGACCAGGAGCTGGAGCTGGGGCCCATCATGGGGATCAGGCTCTGGGCTCAGCAGCAGAGCCTTGGAGCTGGGACTACGGAGGGCTCGAGGTGTCAATGCCGTGAAGAGAGACGGGAGTGGGGCAGGAATGGGAGGAAATGACATGGAGCTGCTCACTCCCGGCAAGCGCTGTCCCTCTTCCCTTCCCCTATTGGCCATTCCTCTCCCATCACCCTCTTGGCTCTGCTCTGGTCACAGCATCACCATTCCTCTGGGCTCCCTTGGGGCCACAGAGAGGGTGGTCGCCTGCGTGGGGAGACGCGCCAGGGACCTTGTTAGGGAAGGAGCCTTCCATCTCTCGCAAGTAGCTGTCAATCTTCTTCCTGCCCTCCTCGTCCACCGCCGCGCACACAGACCAGATCATGCTGAAGATGAAGTACATTTCCACCACCGTAGTGTAGTTCTCGCGATCTGCTGGGTTCACCTGGAGAGCAAGAGACGGGAATCTCGCACTGAGCTGGCTTTCTAACCTTACCACAGGCTACCACAGCATTCCCCACAATCACACATTGACACACCCGGAACATAGGGTGACATGGCAAGAAGTGTTCTATAGTGATGTGATGTACCCGGAACATCACGCTGGACAATGGGAATGTTCTAGGCTGGCGTAGCTGGAACATCAGGTTGCACAATGGCAGCGTTCTAGGTTGATGTATCCAGAACATCAGGCTGTACGATGAGAGTGTTCTAGGTTGACGAAACCAGAACATCAGGTTGTACAATGGGCACATTCTTCGTTGATGTACCTGGAACATCAGCCTGCATGATGGGAGTGTTCTAGGCTATCATACCCAGAACATCAGGTTGCACAATGGGAGCATTCTAGGCTGACGTACCCGGAACATCAGGCTGCACACTGGGAGCGTTGTAGGTTGATGTACCCAGAACATTATACAATGTTGATGTACCTGGAACATCAGCCTCCACGATGGGAGTGCTCTAGGCTGACATACCCAGAACATCAGGCTGTACCATGGGAGTTTTTTAGGCTGACATACCCAGAACATCAGGCTGCACAATGGGAATGTTCTAGGTTGATGTAACCAGAACGTCAGGCTATACAATGGGCACATTCTGTTGATGTACCTGGAATATCAGCCTGCATGATGGGAGTGTTCTAGGCTGACATACCCAGAACATCAGGCTGCACAGTGGGAGCGTTCTAGACTGATTTAACCAGAACATCAAGCTGCACCATGGGAGTGTTCTAGGCTGTCATACCGGGAACATCAGCCTGCATGATGAGAGTGTTCTCATAGACTCCAGGACTGGAAGGGACCTCGAGAGGTCATCGAGTCCAGTCCCCTGCGCTCATGGCATATTCTGGGCTGATACAGCTGGAATGTAATGCTGCATGATGAATGTTCTAGGTTGGCATACCATACCCTGAACCCTTAAATCAGCAGCTATGATGAGTGAGTTGTAGGTTGATACACCCAGAGCCTTTCAGCTCTGTGAATCAGTCTTTATTTCTTCTCTCCTTACATGGTACTTGTGTCTCCTCCAAGCTCAGGAGGCTTTGCTGGCCAATGGTGCCAGAACATAAGACTAGAACATCAGAATGGCCATACTGGGTCAGATCAAAGGTCCACTCAGACCAGTATCTGTCTTCCAACAGTGGCCAATGCCAGGTGCCCCAGAGGGAGTGAACCTAACAGGTAGTGATCACGTGATCTCTCTCCTGCCATCCATCTCCACCCTCTGACAAACAGAGGGTGGGGACATCATTCCTTACCCATCCTGGCTAATAAGGACCTAACCTCCATGAACGTATTGCCCTGGCAGTCAGGTGTGACGAGAACACGGAGAGGCTGAGAAACAAGGGGGTGCCAGAGCGCTGGCTACTAGGGACGATTCATAACCCAAACTCTGCTACAGGAACCCGCTGCTCTGGATTCCGAGGGTCGGCGTCCCAGTTACCCACAGCTGGGTACCTCCGCTGACTTACACGGAGTGACTCCTGGTTTACGCCAGTGGGGTCACAGTCACGGAGTGGAGCTCCTGCTGAATACCACGCCCAGACACAGAGGGGCACCAGAGGTGCAAAGGTGTGAAAGCCCCCTGCTCTGAGCGACGGGCGGAAAGACAGCCAATGAGAGCACGAGGGCGGCTCCCGCTCGCCACCTACCCCGTTCTCTGGGGTGGCCAGAGCAGAGAAGAGCTTGCAGAGCGACACGATCCCGCTGTACTCAGGGATGGGGACCAGCTCCTCACAGTTTTCCCTCTTGAACGTCAGCATCTTGTCGATGAACTTGTCGAACATTCGCTGCAGAGCTTCCGCCTCCCCCTGAGGAGTGAGGGACCCAGAGCAAAGCTCTCGCACAGCAGGGTTGGGCTATTCCACTCCTGGGCTCTCCACCACGGCTCTGCCGGTGCCCCTCACGCCCTCCCCCAGCTCCAGCCCTGGGCTCCCCCCGGCTCTGCCGACCTGCAGCTCCAACTCTGGGCTCCCCCTGGCTCTGCCAACCCGCAGCTCCAGCCCTGGGCTCACACTCCCAGCTCAGCCGGTGCCCCTCACACCCGACCTGCAGCCCCTCCCCCAGCTCCAGCCCTGGGCTCACACTCCCGGCTCAGCCGGTGCTCCTCACACCCGACCTGCAGCCCCTTCCCCAGCTCCTGCCCCAGACTCACCTCCCCCCACTCAGCCGGTGCCCCTCACGCCCAACCTGCAGCCCCTCCTCCAACTCCCGCCCTGGGCTCCCTTGGCTCTGCCGACCCACAGCTCCAGTGCTTGGCTCTGCCAGTGCCCCTCGGCCCAAATCCACCACCCCTCCTCCCTGCAGCACAGGGGAGAGCGCCCCCTGCTGAGCCCCTGCTCCATTCCCTCCACCCGCCCAGGAACCTTGGGGCGCTTCTCGATCCAGGAGTGGACGTAGGGTTTCCAGCCCAAGTCGCTGTAGTCCGTGTAGACCATCCCGCAGCGGGAGACGGTGGCGGGCGAGGCCACCGCTAGGTTCTCCACCTCGAAGAGCAGCGAGACCTGGAGAAGGGACAGGATCAGTGGGGGCAGCGCGCCGCCTTCCTGGCCCCAGCCCAGGTGCTAGGAGCAGCACCCAGCTGGTCCAGGTGCTCGGAGCAGCCCCCGGGGTGACTTGCCTGCTCGGGCAGGGAGATCCGCTCCCCATTGATCAGGGTCAAGACTTTGTTGTCGTCCATGACCGAGTTCATGCTCTCAATCCACAGGGTGTCCACCGGCCCGTCAAACAGGATCCACTTCTCATCGGGCTTCTCGTCTGATGGGACCAGGAGAGCAGGGGAAGCCCCCTCAGCTCTAGAAGCTCCCCACCCTTGCCCAAAAGCTCAGCCTTCCAGCCCTCTCTGCCCCCTCAATCCGGGCCCACTGCCCTCAGGGTGCCCTCGGGCCTCCGACAGCAGTGCCCAGTGCTGGGAGAGGAGATGAAATGGAGATGGGCATGTGCCACCCAGGGACGGAATGGAGGCTGCGAGTTGGGAGTGAGGGGCCCCAGCAGAGCTGGGGGGGCAGGGCCGGGCTAATAGCGGCTGCGGGTCAGAAGGGGCACTGGCAGAGCTGGGGGGGGCAGGACCGGGCTAGCAGGGGCTGCGGGTCGGGAGTGAGGGGCACTGGCAGAGCTGGGGTGGGCAGGGCTGGGCTAGCAGGGGCTGCGGGTTGGGAGTGAGGGGCACTGGCAGAGCTGGGGGGGCAGGGCTGGGCTAGCAGGGACTGCGGATCGGGAGGGGCACATACACACTGGCACACCAACCAAGACTCAGTGGCACCTCGCCTGGGCATCACATGTAAATTGGAACCAGAGCCCTGGTGGGCACCGGCCCGATCCCCCTTCCCCGGTGCTGAGCCACCCAGTGCCCCCGGCTGCGCTCCCGCTGCCCGTCACCTCGCTGTCATCCTCAATTACCAGCGATACTGGGGTCAGGCCGCAGCCCCCCCCATCTCCTAGTAACGGCAGAACTCTCTCACATGCCACTGCAGCCTGGCACACACACACCACCCCCGCCACCCGCTCCGGCGGGCAAACCGAATCTCCCGGGTTCCCATGGGGAGACCCGGCCACAAACCATCAGACCGTGGGTCGCTGAGCAGCCGCGCATGGCAGGGGCACCCCCTACGTGGTGCTGGTGGGTACAGCCCAGCATCTAGTGCCCATGCAGCGTGGCACGCCGGGCCCTGGGCACAGCTCCCCACGGTGCACG
The DNA here is from genome assembly GCF_007399415.2 of Gopherus evgoodei. Classification (NCBI taxonomy): domain Eukaryota; kingdom Metazoa; phylum Chordata; order Testudines; family Testudinidae; genus Gopherus; species Gopherus evgoodei. Next base: position 119,659 of record NW_022060064.1, on the reverse strand, counting down.
GCTAAGTGCACCTCCCCTCCCCGCGCTGTTTGCGGAATACTGGTGCCAACCGGCCGGCACACACCAGGGGCACCCCAGCACCCGGCCTCTGGGCACAGGCCAATCTCCCAGAGAGGGGCAGGCCAGCGGAGAGAGTGGAACAGACATGCCAGAGTGAGGGGCAGAAAGCAGCACACGGGCACTGCCCCCCTTCTGCGCAGTCCTATGAGCTGTGCCCTGACCCCGGGCACAGCCCCCCGCTCTGCCCAGTCCTATCAGCCCTGCCCTGACCCCGGGCACAGCTCCCCGTGCCCACTCCTCTGGACCGTGCCCTGCCCCAGGCACAGCCCCCCCTGCCCACTCCTCTGAGCCGTGCCCTGCCCCTGGGCACAGCCCCCCCCCCCGCCCACTCCTCTGAGCCGTGCCCTGCCCCCCCTCTGGCTGCGGCTCACCCCTGGCCCTGGCCCTGCCGCCCGTGGGTACCTGCGCAGGCTGCCCGCATGACGCTGGACAGGATGCCGTCCGTCCACTCGCCAGTGCTGAGGTCGTACTCTCCATACAGCTCGCCCAGGGACACGGCCTTGGGATTCAGGGGGAATTCCTGCCGGGCCCAGCGCCAGCCGGAGGGCAGAGGAGAGAACCAGTTAGAGGGGGTGGGAAGCCAGGGACCCCTGCCCAGCCCTGCCCCGGCTCCCAGCCCCCTGCCACCCCCCCGGCGCCAGGGCAGCCCCAGTCCCCACCCACTGACCCGGACGAGGTTGTAGGCGGCGTCCCCGCTCCGGCACAGGGTGGCCATGGTGGCCTGCAGGGTGCGCCAGGTGACCGTCTTGCCGCTGCCTGTGGTGCCCACAATCATGGTGGAGTGGCGGGAGTTCTTGGTCTCGTACAGCTGGATGACCTTGGTGATGGTGAAGGGCGTCACCTGCAGCCCCATCCCCTTCAGCTCCAGCTCGATGGCTTCCTTCAGCTGCAGAGACAGGGCCCGGCCTGGGGTGACGGGCCCCGGGCACGGAGCGGGGAGTGGCCCACTCCAGCAGCGACGGACACGGCCGGCCTGAGCTCGCTGCACGTGCCCCCGGGACCCCGTTCCCCGTCCAGCCCAGGAGAGAACCCAGGAGTCCTGGCCCACAGCCCCGCTGCTCTAACCACTAGGCACCGCTCCCCTCCCAGAGCCAGGGAGAGAACCCAGGAGTCCTGGCTCCCAGCCCCCTGCTCTAACCCACCAGACCCCGCTCTCCTCCCAGAGCCGGGGAGAGAACCCAGGAGTCCTGGCTGCCAGCCCCCCTGCTCTAACCACTAGACCCCACTCCCCTCCCAGACTCAGGAGAGAACCCAGGAGTCCGGCCCCCAGCCCCTCTGCTCTAACCACTAGACACCACTCCCCTCCCAGACTCAGGAGAGAACCCAGGAGTCCTGGCTCCCAGCCCCCCCGCTCTAACCCACCAGCCCCCACTCCCCTCCCAGAGCTGGGGAGAGAACCCAGGAGTCCTGGCTCCCAGCCCCCCCCTGCTCCGACCCACCAGCCCCCACTGCCCTCCCAGAGCTAGGGAGAGAACCCAGGAGTCCTGGCTCCCAGCCCCCCTGCTCTAACCACTACCCCCTGCTCCTGTCCCTGAGCTGGGAACAAAACCTAGGCGTCCCCAGCTCTCGGGAAGGAAGTGCCTCGGCAGTGCAGCCCCTCGGCACTAGAGGGCACATGGCTCCAGCCGTGGGGGAAGGAGCCCAGCTGAGGGCCGGGCCGGCTAGCTGACCTTCCCGTAGTCAATGACCGGCGACTCGATGCCCGGGAAGAGGTCCTGGACGATGCCATTGAAGAGAGGCATGTCGACTGAGGCGAGCTTGGCGATATTCATGTCCTTCATGGCCATGAGGAGGATCTGAAAGCCACCAGGAGAGCCAGGTGAGCCGGGCACCTCGGGGTGCTGGAGATCCAGCTGGCACACTGACCGCATCGCTCCCCACGGCCCCCTCCAGCGCCGCCCGGCACATCCCAGGGGCACCTCACCTCTTCGTCGGTGATGTCGGGGTGCACCCTGCGCTTCTTCCCGGCGTAGCGGAGCAGCGACGTCAGCGCCCGCAGGCCGAAGTCGTAGTGGTCCTGCTTGGAGAGCTGCTGCACTGCCAGCGAGTAGAGGGTGTAGACCTTCTTGGCCAGGAGCTGGGACAGAGCGGAGCCCATCAGCGCGGGGTGGGGCGCGGCAGCCGGGGGCTCCATTGCGGGGGGCCAGGGCACCAGGCTTCGGAGGGGGCATCTCGCTGAGAGCCAGAACCCCCAGCTCACCCCGCCTGCCGTCCTCTGACCCCTGGAGCCATGCCACAGCCAGCACCCCCAAGAGCAGAAACCCCCTCATCCTGGCCAGCTGGTCCCCCAACCTTGGGGCTAGATAGGAGCCCGAGCCACCCAGACAGGAAGGGCCTCGTGTCCCAATCCCTGAGCCTGCCAGTCCCCCCAGTCTGGGGCCGGATGGGAGCCCGAGCCACCCAGGCGGGAAGGGCCTCGTGTCCCAATCCCTGAGCCTGCCAGTCCTCCCAGTCTGCGGCCGGATGGGAGTCCGGGCCACCCAGGCGGGAAGGGCCTTGTGTCCCAATCCCTGAGCCCACCAGTCCCCCTAGTCTGGGGCCGGATGGGAGCCCGAGCCACCCAGATGGGAAGGGCCCCGTGTCCCAATCCCTGAGCCAGCCAGTCCCCCCAGTCTGGGGCCGGATGGAAGCCTGGGCCACCCAGACAGGAAAGGCCCCATGTCCCGTTCTCTGAGCCCGCCAGTCCCCCCAGTCTGGGGGATGGAAGCCTGTGCCACCCGGACGGGAAAGGCCCCGTGTCCCGTTCTCTGAGCCCGCCAGGCCCCCCAGTCTGGGGCTGGATAGGAGCCTGTGCCACCCCGACAGGAAAGGCCCTGTGTCCCGTTCTCTGAGCCCGCCAGTCCCCCCCAGTCTGGGGCTGGATGGGAGCCCGGGCCACCCGGACAGGAAAGGCCCCATGTCCCGTTCTCTGAGCCCGCCAGTCCCCACAGTCTGGGGGATGGAAGCCTGTGCCACCCGGACAGGAAAGGCCCCATGTCCCGTTCTCTGAGCCCGCCAGTCCCCCCAGTCTGGGGCTGGATAGGAGCCTGTGCCACCCGGACGGGAAAGGCCCCGTGTCCCGTTCTCTGAGCCCGCCAGGCCCCCCAGTCTGGGGCTGGATAGGAGCCTGTGCCACCCCGACAGGAAAGGCCCTGTGTCCCGTTCTCTGAGCCCGCCAGTCCCCCCAGTCTGGGTCCGCATGGGAGCCTGGGCCACCCGGACGGGAAAGGCTCCGTGTCCCGTTCTCTGAGCCCGCCAGGCCCCCCAGTCTGGGGCTGGATAGGAGCCTGTGCCACCTGGACAGGAAAGGCCCTGTGTCCCGTTCTCTGAGCCCGCCAGTCCCCCCAGTCTGGGTCCGCATGGGAGCTCGGGCCACCCGGACGGGAAAGGCTCCGTGTCCCGTTCTCTGAGCCCGCAGGTCCCCTCCCTGGCTGGGACCAGGCCACGAGTGCTCCCAGCTAGGGCGACTCTCTGAGCCCGCCAGTCCCCCCAGTCTGGGGCTGGATAGGAGCCTGTGCCACCCGGACAGGAAAGGCCTCGTGTCCCAATCCCTGAGCCCACCAGTCCCCCCAGTCTGGGGCTGGATAGGAGCCTGTGCCACCCGGACGGGAAAGGCCCCGTGTCCCGTTCTCTGAGCCCGCCAGTCCCCCCAGTCTGGGGCTGGATAGAAGCCTGTGCCACCCGGACAGGAAAGGCCCCGTGTCCCGTTCTCTGAGCCCGCCAGTCCCCCCAGTCTGGGGCCGGATGGGAGCCTGTGCCACCCGGACAGGAAAGGCCCCGTGTCCCGTTCTCTGAGCCCGCCAGTCCCCCCAGTCTGGGGCTGGATGGGAGCCTGTGCCACCCGGACGGGAAAGGCCCTGTGTCCCGTTCTCTGAGCCCGCAGGTCCCCTCCCTGGCTGGGACCAGGCCACGAGTGCTCCCAGCTAGGGCGACTCTCTGAGCTCCGCGGCCCCAGGCCCGCGAGTACCTTACAGTTGCTGAACCCTTCTCCGAAGAGGATGATCTCTGCGATGAGCGTGGAGTCCGGCACCACCATGGAGATGGGGCGGAACATGGACTTGAGGTTGTCGGGCAGCTCTGTCCGTCCGGCGTAACCTGCCCCACGGCACCCAGCAGCACGTTAGCCCTGGCCACCTGCCATCTCCTCCCCACTCCCTTTACCCAACCCGAGGCCTGGGACCCTGAGCCGAGGCCCCTGCATAGGGACCGGCTGGTCTTGGGTTCTTCCCTAATGGCCATGTGGTGCCCATCTGAACTCCTGCCACGCCCGAGCCAGCCACCCCGCCAGCGAGAGGGACCTTTCCGTGAGCACAGCCGTGTCTCCCACCTGGGTTCATGGTGACGAAGATGCCACAGGACCACACCAGCTTGATCTTATGGCCCTCAAAGATGAAGGAGGTCATGTTGGCGGCCAAGGCCGAGAGAATGGAGAGGATCTGCTGGGCCACCACCGACAGCACCTCAATGTTGATGCGGTTGAACTCGTCAAAGCAGCCCCAGGCTCCTGTCTGTGGGATGAGAGCAGAAAGCGAGGGGTGGGGGCTGCCATAGACAGGTTCCTCCCATTCATGCACGGCCCCACGACTATCCACCTCACCCTGCCCCAGAGAGGGAGTGGGATCTAGTGGTTAGAACGTGGGGGGCCAGCAGCCAGGGCTCCTGAGTTCCATCCCCAGCTCTGGGAGGGGAGTGGGTCTGGGAGTCCCACCCTGGGAAGCGCCCATGTGCTCTGGAGCCAGTGCAGTGGCCTGACCCCTTACCTGAGCCAGGCCCGAGTACATGCGCCCCATGGATTTATAGTCCAGGCCTTCGGAGCAGTTCACTACAATCACATACATGCCCAGGGCCTTGCCCAGATCTTTCACAGTCTCCGTTTTCCCTGTGCCGGCAGGGCCTTTGGGAGACCCTCCCCGGTGGAGGTGGAGGGCTGTGGTCAGAGTTATGTAGCACCTGGAAAGAGAGGGGAGACCACGCATCAATCTCCCTGCTTTCCCCAGCCCGCCCCCGGGCCATCCACCACAGGGATCTCCTCTCTCCATCCCTCCAATGTCCACTCTGCTCTTCTGCCCATCCAGCCCCTCTGCCTCTGGGAACAGACCTCAGCTGAAGCCAGCAGGAAGCCCAAGAAAGGGGGCAGGGATAGCTCAGTGGTTTGAGCATTACCCTGCTAAACCCAGGGTTGTGAGTTCAATCCCTGAGGGGGCCATTTAGGGATCTGGGGCAAAAATCTGTCTGGGGATTGGTCCTGCTCTGAGCAGGGGGTTGAACTAGATACCTCCTGAGGTCCCTTCCAACCCTGATAGTCAATGATAAGCTCAGCAGTTAGTCCCTAGCTCTCCTGTGCACTTTCCTGAGAAGCAGTTTCACTGTCAGAGCTCAAGCCATCACCTTAGCGTAGCCAACAAACTCTAGGTGCCTCTTGTGATCCCCAATCTCCCAGCGCGTCCCCAGCACTGCACTGGAGCGGCAGGGACTGGGCACGCCGTGCTGTACCTGTCGGTGAGCGGCGTGATGACCAAGCGGCCGGAGTTCCCCAGGTACTCGTAGCCATAGGGGAACTGGGTGTTGGTTTGCCTGATGACACAGTCGTCCAGATCCTGCCGAGGGAAATGGGGGGGAAATAGAACCAGGCCTCTGGACTCCCCCACCTGCCCATGGGGCTCCCGTGACAGAGGACAAGCAGGCACCAGGGGAGAGACTCATCAGACTGCAGAGAGGACGGATGTGCAGATCCCGGGGGAATCCATCCGGCAGCCCATGAGGTCAGGTTCTTCCCCCCTCCTGCCGTACCAGGGCACTCTGCAGACACAAACCCGGTAGCCCTCTGACTGCCCCTAGCCGGGGAGGTGGGTCATATCACCGGGGAGAAAAGGAGGCACAGATGGAAAAGGGGCTTGGCCGAGGCCATGCGGCAAGTGGAGGTGGAGCTGCTGAGTTCCCAGCTTCACATCCCATCCTGAGCCCACTGGGTCGCTGCCACCTCAAAGGAGAGATAAAAAGCAGGGCTGGGGGGGCACCAGACATGGCAGAGAGCTCCCCAGGGACCCCGGACATTGAGACCCGGAGCAGGCCTGGCTCCTCCAGCCCCCCAGGGCAGTGCTGCCCCATACCCTCTAGTCCTGGGGACTCTGTCTCAAGCCATGGAGTTCCCCCCAGGTACTGCCCGGTGAAGAAAAAGGCCCATCGAATCGTGGAGGTAAATGCGTGGCTCCGCAGGTGGGGTCACAGAGAGGGCTTTGGAGTCTTCGACCACGGGATATTGTTCCAGGAAGAAGGATTGCTAGGAAGAGATGGGATCCACCTAACGAAGAGAAGGAAGTGCATCTTCGCAGGCAGGCTGGCTAACCTCGTGAGCAGGGCTTTAAACTAGGTTCACCTGGGATGGTGACCTAAGCCCGGAGAGAAGTGGGGAAGTGGGATACAAGGAGGAGGGTGCAACAAGGGAGGCCGCCTGATTCATCCTGAGAAAGCAGGGCAATCGGCTAGTTATCTTAGGCGCCTGTACAGGAACGCAAGAGGCCTGGGAAACAGGCAGGAAGAATTGGACGTCCCGGCACAGTCAAGGAACTCTGATGTGACTGGAATAACAGACTTGGTGGGGTAACTCACATGACTGGAGCGCTGTCACGGATGGGTATGAACTGTTCAGGAAGGACGGGCGGGGGAGAAAAGGTGCAGGAGTTGCACTGTATGATTGCTCAGAGCTCCAGTGTGAAACTGGAGAATAATCTGTTGAGAGTCTTTGGGTTCAGTTTGGAGGCGAGAGCAACAAGGGTGATGTCGTGGCGGGCGTCTGCTATAGACCGCCTGACCAGGAGGAGGAGGTGGACCAGGCTTTCTTCAGACAACCAACTGAAGTTTCCAGATCACAGGCCCTGGTTTTCACAGGGGACTTCAATCCCCCTAACATCTGCCAGGAGAGCAATGCAGCGGCGCACAGACAATCCAGGAAGTTTTTGGAAAGTGTTGGGGACAATTTCCTGGTGCGAGTGCTGGAGGAACCAACCATCGGCCGTGCTCCTCTTGACCTGCTGCTCACAAACAGGGAAGAATTGGTAGGGGAAGTAGAAGTGGGTGGCAACCTGGGCAGCAGTGACCATGAGATGGTCGAGTTCAGGATACTGACAAAAGCAATAGAATACAGACCCTGGACTTCAGAAAAGCAGACTTGGACTCCCTCAGGAAACTGATGGGCAGGATCCCCTGGGAGAATAACATGAGGGGGAAAGGAGTCCAGGAGAGCTGGCTATATTTTAAAGAAGCCCTTATTGAGGCTGCAGGAACAAACCATGCCGATGCGCAGAAGGAATAGCAAATATGGCAGGCGACCAGCTTGGCTTAACAGAGAAATGTTTGGTGAGCTTAAACACAAAAAGGAAGCTTACAAGAAGTGGAAACTTGGACACATGACTAGGGAGGAGTATAAAAACATTGCTCTCGAACATGCAGAGGTGAAATCAGGAAGGCCAAAGCACACTTGGAGTTGCAGCTAGCAAGAGATGTTAAGAGTAACAAGAAAGGTTTCTACAGGTATGTTAGCAACAAGAAGGGAAAGTGCGGGCCCCTTACCAAATGTGGGAGGCCACCTAGTGACAGAAGATGTGGGAAAAGCTGAAGTACTCAATGCTCTTTCGGCCTCGGTCTTCGAAGACAAGGTCAGCTCCCAGACTGCTGCTCTGGGCAGCACAGTATGGGGAGGAGGTGAGCAGCCCTCAGGGGTGAAAGACCAGGTTAAGGACTATTCAGAAAAGCTGGACATGCACAAATCCATGGGGCTGGATGCGCTGCATTCGAGGGTGCTGAGGGACTGGCTGATGTGATTGCAGAGCCACTGGCCATTAACTTTGAAAACTCATGGCAATTGGGGGAGGTCCCAGACTACTGGAAAAAGGCTACTGTAGTGCCCATGTTTAAAAAAGGGAAGGAGGAGAACCTGGGGAACTACAGGCCAGTCAGCCTCACCTCAGTCCCTGGAAAAATCATGGAGCAGGACCTCAAGGAATCCATTTTGAAGCACTCAGAGGAGAGGAAGATGACCAGAAACAGTCAACATTGGTTCACCAAGGGCAAGTCATGCCTGACTAACTCGATTGCCTTCTATGATGAGATAACTGGCTCTGGGGATATGGGGAAAGCAGTGGATGTGATATACTTTGACTTTAACAAAGCTTTTGATACGGTCTCCCACAGTATTCTTGCCAGCAAGTTAAAGAAGTATGGGCTGGATGAATGGACTATAAGGTGGATAGAAAGCTGGTTAGATCATCAGCCTCAATGGGTAGCGATCAACGGCTCCACGTCTAGCTGGCAGCCGGTTTCAAGCGGAGTGCCCCAAGGGTCGGTCCTGGGGCCTGTTTTGTTCAACACCTTCATTAATGATCTGGAGGATGGGATTCATTGCAGCCTCAGCAAGTTCGCAGATGACACTAAACTGGGGCAGAGATAGATACGCTGGAGGGTAGGGATAGGGTCCAGAGTGACCTAGACAAATCAGAGGATTGGGCCAGAAGAAACCTGATGAGGTTCAACAAGAACAAATGCAGAGTCCTGCCCTTAGGAAGGAAGAATCCCATTCACTGCTACAGACTAGGAACCGACTGGCTAAGTGGCAGTTCTGCAGAAAAGGACCTGGGAGTTACAGTGGACGAGAAGCTGGATATGAGTCAGCAGTGTGCCCTTGTTGCTAAGAAGGCTAACGGCATTTTGGGCTATATAAGTAGGGGCATTGCCTGCAGATCGAGGGACGTGATCATTCCCTTCTATTCGGCACTGCTGAGGTCTCATCTGGAGTACTGTGTCCAGTTTTGGGCCCCCCACCATAGAAAGGATTTGGACAAATTGGAGAGAGTCCAGCGGAGGGCAACGAAAATGATTAGGGGCCTGGGGCACATGACTTATGAGGAGAGGCCGAGGGAACTGGGGTTATTTAGTCTACAGAAGAGAAGAGTGAGGGGGGATTTAATAGCTGCCTTCAGCTATCTGAAAAGGGGGTCCAAAGAGGATGGAGCTCGGCTGCTCTCAGTGGTGGCAGATGACAGAACAAGGAGCGTTGGTCTCAAGTTGCAGTGGGGGAGGTCTAGGTTGGATATTAGGAAACACTATTTCACTAGGAGGGTGGTGAAGCAGTGGAATGGGTTCACTAGGGAGGTGGTGGAATCTCCTTCCTTAGAGGTTTTTAAGGCCCAGCTGACAAAGCCCTGGCTGAGATGATTCAGTTGGGGATGGTCCTGCTCTGAGCAGGGGCTTGGACTAGAAGATACCTCCTGAGGTCTCCTCCAACCCTCATCTTCTCAGTTCCTATGATTGTATATTGCACCCTGTCCCTGGCAATGGACACCGGGGGCAGTCCATAGGGGAAGAAAGGGGGTGAAACAGAGCCGGGTGCCTGAGGTGGCTAACGGCCCAAGCAGGATGGCAAACTGCAGGGAATTACAGGTACGTTGAAGGCAACATCTTCCCCTCTGCTCAGCACGGCTGCTGAGGCTGAAGAGCAGGGGGCAGTAATGCGGGCGCAGGCGTATAGCTAGGACTGATTCTGCCCCGGAGGGGGTGGCAGAACTAGCCCCACATACACCTACTCTCCCCAGCAGGTGGAAATCCAGCCAGCACGGGGCAGCGTGGGCCTCACACGCTTAGAGGCCAGTCCATTCTCACCTTGTCCCAGTAGAGGCGGAGCTGACTCAGCCACTCGAAGGACGTCACGTCCATCAAGCTGCTCTTGTAGAGTTTTTCTATGACGTCCCGCGCGTGGACTTCCACCGTCACCAGCGCGACGATCTTCAGGCGCATGATCTTGGTCAGGCTGCCCCGGATGGCCTCCGAGTACTTATTCAGCAGGGACACCTAGCAAGGAAACAGCCAGTGGTCAGACGTACGTGAGGGCATGTCGTAGTGAGCAGTGTGCGCATGTGTGCGAGCACGTGAGCGTGCCCGGGAGTGCCAGTGCCAGCGTGCACGGCTGCGCTGCGCTCTCCCCTTCACCTGCTTCTTCTTCATGACCCTGAGGAATTTCTTGTCCCCTCGCTCCTTGCAGCTGGCCAGGCACTTGGTGACGTCCGTTGTCCACTGGATCTGGCTGGCAGTGATCACCATCTGCAAGAGACGAGGAGTGAGGTGGAGGGAGGGGCACTGGCAAATCCTCTCTTCCCCAGCCCCCCCGAGCTCAGTTCTCGGGAGCCCCCTGCCCACAGACCTCCAAAACCCTAATCCAAGAAATGACCATTTGTCCTGTGCCCCACGTCCCTCTTTCTCCGCCTGTATCTTCCCCTCAGCCTGGGGGCTCTAAGCACTTTACCCAGGGGGGTCAGGGTCACTGGATCCCTTTTACGCGGGGGAACACTGAGGCCCACGCCCAGAAAGTGACTTTCCCAGCTCTGGCAGAATGAAATCCAGGGTATGGAGCCCCGAGTTCCAAGTCCCTAGTGCCTGCTCTAACGCCTAGAACCCACTCCCCAGAGCTGGGGAGAGAACCCAGAAGTCCTGGCTCCCAGCCCCCCTGCTCTAACCCACCAGCCCCCACCCCCCTCCCAGAGCCAGGACAAGAACCCAGGAGTCCTGACACTCAATCCTCTGCTCTGAATTCTGAACCCTCCTCCCCATGTTCAACGGCGTGGCTGAGCTGAGGCTCACCAAACTCACTCCACGTATGACCTGAGTGTACCCAAGGCTGATCCAACCCCGTCAATAGAAAGCCTCCCACTGGCTTCAGTGGAGCCGGACCAGGCTGTAAGGCCAGTCCCTGTCACCCCGAGCCACTGGCCGAGCCGTGGCCCCCTGTGCCCTGGGGGCGCAGTAGTCACCTGTCCAGCCCACTCCTTCACCCACTTGTCCCTTTTCGTCAGCATCTTCTTCAGGGCCAGGCGGCAGTTTCTCAGCAGCTCCTTCAGGGTCCAGCGCATGGCCCGCTCCACGTCACACAGCCACTCCTGGGAAGCAGGCAGACGGGGGGCTGAGGGGACGTCTAGGGGGGTTCCCCCTGCACCCTCTTCAGGACAACGCAACCCGATTCCTTCGCACCAACTTCCTCTCCCTCGCGAAGCGGGCGACACCCACCCAGGGCCTGGCACCGGGGGGCGGAGGGGATTTCACAGCGGAGGTCTGAAAGGGGAGAGGGGCTGGCGCCCGCAGCAGGAACACTGCCACAGACCCAGGAGCGGGAGTGATTTGGAATTGGATCGGACCAGAGCTGGGGAGCCAGCGGAGGTGCCCAAGGTGCATGGGGGGTCAGAGGAACCAGGATTGGGCTACCCAAAGCCCCAGCTCCCACCGCCCAGAGCTGGCCCCCTCACCTCCACGGGCCCTTCCAGCAGCACGGAGTGAGCGAACTCCACATACTCCCCGTCCAAGGAGTACATGCCCACGGCTTCTGACTTGTTGCCCATTCCCACCTGAGAAATGAGGAGAATACTCATGCTCCGCCCACCTCCAAGTGCCTCATGGATTCCCGTGCTCCGGGTGAGATGGGCATGAAGACCAGAGCCCGAGGGCGGGCCAAAGGGGGGGAAGGGGCTTGGGGGTCAGATTCAGAGGGGCTGACAGCCGGCTGTACCAGGGCAGAAACTGTCCCCTTCTGCTGTAACCACAAGGTCACCCTCCCCTTCCAGAATGTGTTTAGATGGGTTCCCACCTCTGGGGGACCAGGGGTAGCTGTTTATACAGGGGTCCCTCGCTCATTGCCCAGGTGGGTGGCGACTGCTACCAGCGCCCCCACATTGTTCAACAAGCGAAGGAGAATCTCCTCTCTGGCTGAAAAGTCCGGGGCTTTGGGGCAGCCGGATGGCACCACCCAGGCTGGGATTTAGCCAAGACCCCAGGGTTGAATGGGGAGAAGGACCAGGAACTCTGCACAAAGCAGGAGGAGGCTACGCCGGGGGCAGGCTCTGGACCTTCTGGATTTTGAGGCACTTGATGTTGTCGAAGCACTTCTTGAGGTGGGGCTGGACGGCCTCGGGGTTGCGCGACTGGCCCAGGATCTCCAGCAGATCGTCGTTGGACAGGAAGTAGAAGCGGGGGAAGATGTGGCGCTTGGTCTCCAGGTACATGTCCAGGGATTTCTGGATCTCCTCCAGGGCGCTGTTCATCTCCACCAGCTTGTCCAGGAGGCCTGGGGGGAAAGCACCACGGGCCCCCTGACTCCTGCTGGCCCCACCCCAGCCAGGTCACATGGTCCTCCCTTCACAAAGCTCCCTCCCCTGGCCTTCAGCAGCAAGGTCAAGACCTGGGTCTCCCTCTCCCCATCCCCGTTCCCCTGAACCCACTCCCTTCCATTCCTGATCCCCACTCCCCGCCCCCATGCGGCTCTGAGTCACCCTGGCAGATCCTCAGGGTGGCAGCCCTGTTGCCTCCCGGCGTCAGCCCCAGGTGCAGTGAGTTTGCTCAGCCTCAGCCCCAGGCCTCAAGGTGCTGCAATCTTTCCTCCTGCAAACAATGGCCTCACTCTCCGTTTGAACGAGAAAGGGGCCACAAGCTAGATCAAGCCTTTAAAGGGGGCTGCTTCCACCAAGCGCTCTTCAGTTTCACCGGCGATGGCCCATCCTGAGCCCCACACCCTGCTCCGGCAGCACGGGCTAAGGACCAAGCCCCACACTAGGGACCTGGGCTCGGCCCTGGGACTCAGAGGAGAATGACCCTCACCCTGCTCCCTGCACATAGGCCCCAAGCGCTGTGCTGTGGCTTTGGGGCGGCACTGACTGAGCGATCCCGACTGAACCGCCACCCTCTCTTCCCAGGGCTTAGAGCCCTAGCACTCCACTGGGGTCAGCACTGGCTAAGAGGGGAGAGTGCCCCCTACTGAACCACCACCACATAGCAGTGAATCTCCTTTGGAGGCCTCCGAGCCAGTTACTCATAGAATCAGAGAAGATCAGGGTTGGAAGGGACCTCAGGAGGTATCTAGTCCAACCCCCTGCTCAAAGCAGGACCTACCCCAACTAAATCACCCCGGCCAGGGCTTTGTCAAGGCTGACCTTAAAAACCTCTAAGGAAGGAGATTCCACCACCTCACCCTTCTAGTGAAATAGCGTTTCCTAATATCCAACCTAGACCTCCCCCACTGCAACTTGAGACCATTGCTCCTTGTTCTGTCACCTGCCACCACTGAGAACAGCCGAGCTCCATCCTCTTTGGATCCCCCTTCAGGTCGTTGAAAGCAGCTATCAAATCCCCCCTTACTCTTCTCTTCTGCAGACTAAACAATCCCAGTTCCCTCAGCCCCTCCTCATAAGTCATGTGCTCCAGCCCCCTGATCATTTCTGTTGCCCTCCGCTGGACTCTCTCCAATTTGTCCACATCCCTTCTGTAGTGGGGGGACCAAAACTGGTCACAATACTCCAGGTGTGGCCTCACCAGTGCCAAATAGAGGGGAATGATCACGTCCTTCGATCTGCTGGCAGTGCCCCTACTAATACAGCCCAAAATGCCGTTAGCCTTCCTGGCAACAAGGACACACTGCTGACTCGTTGTCACGGAGTCCCCGGGCGATGCTCTGGAACTGCTCCCCACCAAGCCAGTCAGGACTTTGGGGAGCCTCCTATCCCTTGGAGCAGACTTGTTCAGGGCAAGAAGCTCACACGGCTTCACCTCCTGGTCTCTCCTTGGAGCATTCACTATCCTCTGCCCCTCCGTGCGCTTCCCACAGCGAGCCCGCCCAGGCGGGGTCCTGGGGAAGCCACAGGGTCCTGCACCCCCACTTTGCAGTCAGATGTGACTCTCAGCCAGCCAGTAAAACAGGTTTATTCGATGACAGGATCATGATCTAAAATAGAGTTTCTAGGTACTGCGAACTGGACCCTTGGGCCTGGTCCATTCTGGGGGGCAGTGAATCAGACCCCCACATCCGCACTTTACGTCTCATCCCCAGCCAGCTCCAGACTAACAATCCCCTCCAGCCCTTCCTCTCTGCTCAGCCCCTTTCCCGGGCCAGGAGGTCACCTGACCTCTTTGTCTCCAATACCTTCAGCTGGCACCTTTGCAGAGGAGGGGCCCAGGCCATCAGCTGCTAGGAGACCGAGTGCCAGGCATTTAGGTGCACTGGCCCTTTGCTCTGTAGCAATCACACACCTTTATTCCACCACCCAGATTCCTAAGAACTGCATAGGGGACACTGAGGCACCAACACACTATGCAGAGCAAACATTAAGAACATTTCCAGTTCGTCACACTCATATCCAGCTTCTCGTCCACCGTAAGCCCCAGGTCCTTTTCTGCAGAACTGCTTCCTAGCCATTCGGTCCCCAGCCTGTGTCAGAACCTGGGCTTCTTCCATCCTAAGTGCAGGACTCTGCATTTGTTCTTGTTGAACCTCATCAGGTTTCTTTTGGCCTAATCCTCTGATTTGTCTAGGTCCCTCTGGACCCTATCCGTACCCCCCAGCGTATCTACCTCTGCCCCCAGCTTAGTGTCATCTGCTAACTTGCTGAGGGTGCAATTCATCCCATCCTCCAGATCATTAATGAAGATATTGAACAAACCCGGCCCCAGGACCGACCCTTGGGGCACTCTGCTTGAAACCGGCTGCCAACTAGACATGGAGCCGTTGATCACTACCGGTTGAGCCTGACGATCTAGCCAGCTTTCTATCCACCTTATAGTCCTACTCCTACTAAGCAGACTCCGCTGGGGAGCTAGAGACGAGCGGAGATCACTGCTCTCAGAGGCAGCCCAGTAGCAGGAAACAGGGCCTGTGTAGAGTGGGAAGAGGCAGATGGCTTGTGGCAGGGCTCCGGAGGGAGGGGGAGCAGCAGCTACCTGGGTAATGTGTCCCGCGCAGCGCGTTGTTATCCTTGTTCAGTCTGTCCATGATCGTCTTCCAGCTGGCGTTGATCTGGTCGAAGGAGGCCGACTCCTGGGGCAGCTGCTTCCGGATGTCTTCTCCCAGGAAGATGTTCTGTGGGAGTTTGGCACCAGAGAGAGAGAATGGCCTGCCCGTTATTAGTGGGGAACCTGGCCCTGCGTGTGGGCCCGTCAGTGAAGCGCAGGGACGCTGGGCAGGGGGCTCCTCACCTCCAGGTACATCCACTGCCTCTGCACGGTCAGCACCATCTCGATCACCTCCAGGATGAGTGAGAGGCAGCGCTCCCAGCGGTCCACCTCCTTCTCAAAGGGCTTGACGAAGCGCGAGGCCTTCATGGTGGAGAGGGAGACCTGGTTATCCTCCAGCGCCTGGAACACCTCGTCCGTTCCCCTGCGGGAGCCAGGAGTGAGAGATCGGTGGGAGGCTGAAAGGCCTGGGCATACAACAAGCAGAGCAGCTATGGGGCACTCCCACCAATGTGCCTTTGGGGGCACACCGCCCATGGCCCAATCTGCCCAGGGCCTCTCTGCAAAGCCTGCCCACAATGGGGCCCGTTAGGATGGGAGTTCTGTGCTATGGGCACCTGTCCTCAAATGACGTCCCAAACTCATCCCATATCAGGGCCACAAAAGACAGGAAGAACTTGTACACACTAGTGATGTGGGGCTGGATTGGAGTTAGCGCCCCAGTGGGGAAAGGCCCCGTGCCCCAGTCCCTGAACCAGCCAGTCCCCCAGCCCCAGGGCCAGATGGGAGCCAGTGCCCCCTAGTGGGGAAAGGCCCCGTGTCCCAGTCCCTAAGCCAGCCAGTCCCCCCGCCCTAGGGCCAGATGGGAGACAGCGCCCCCTAGTGGGGAAAGGCCCTGTGTCCCAGTCCCTGAGCCAGCCAGTCCCCCCGCCCTAGGGCCAGATGGGAGCCAGCACCCCCTAGAGGGGAAAGGTGCTGTGTCCCGTTCCCTGAGCCAGCCAGTCCCCCCGCCCCAGGGCCAGATGGGAGCCAGTGCCCCCTAGTGGGGAAAGGCCCCGTGCCCCAGTCCCTGAACCAGCCAGTCCCCCAGCCCCAGGGCCAGATGGGAGCCAGTGCCCCCTAGTGGGGAAAGGCCCCGTGTCCCAGTCCCTAAGCCAGCCAGTCCCCCCGCCCTAGGGCCAGATGGGAGACAGCGCCCCCTAGTGGGGAAAGGCCCTGTGTCCCAGTCCCTGAGCCAGCCAGTCCCCCCGCCCTAGGGCCAGATGGGAGCCAGCACCCCCTAGAGGGGAAAGGTGCTGTGTCCCGTTCCCTGAGCCAGCCAGTCCCCCCGCCCCAGGGCCAGATGGGAGCCAGTGCCCCCTAGTGGGGAAAGGCGCCGTGTCCCATTCCCTGAGCCTGCCAGTCCCCCAGCCCCAGGCCCAGATGGGAGCCAGCACCCCCTAGAGGGGAAAGGTGCCGTGTCCCGTTCCCTGAGCCAGCCAGTCCCCTCGCTCCAGGGCCAGATGGGAGCCAGCACCCCGTAGTGGGGAAAGGCCCCGTGTCCCGTTCCCTAAGCCAGCCAGTCCCCCCACCCCAGGGCCAGATGGAAGCCAGCACCCTGTAGTGGGGAAAGGCCCCATGTCCAACTCCCTGAGCCAGCCAGTCCCCCCGCCCCGGGGCCAGATGGGAGACAGCGCCCCCTAGTGGGGAAAGGCCCCATGTCCCACTCCCTGCCCCCATCTCTTTTACAGAGTCCCTGCTTCCCAGGAGAGTCCCCCAGCCTGGAGGTCTGGCCTGCGCTCTTTCGTCCTAGACGGCCGAGTTGACATTTGGCTGTGTTAAAACACTCACTGTTTGCCCGCAATCCAGATCCCTCTCTAGTCCCCCTAGACTAGCACCGGTTTCTCTCTCTCCCTTCACGCACAAACACATTTTCATCTCAGAGCTGAACAAGCCAGCCACACGCAAGCCCTGCAGCTCCCAGGTATTAACCCAATCACGGAGGGACACCCCATGAGGTCAGGACGCCCTCAGCAAACTCGCTTCCTGCTAGTAAGACCAGGTTAGTGAGAAAGACGGAGGGGAAATCTAAAGGCCACGGCCTGCCCTGCAACAATGTTCTGATCTTCGGGAACAAAAGGAAACTAGGCTTCGTGGCTAGTGCTGGGACTCAGGACTGCTGGGTTCTATTCCTGGCTGTGGAAGGGGAGTGGAGACTAGCAGTCAGAGCAAGGGGGCTGGGAATAGGACACTTGGGCTCCGTGAGGACCAGGGGAGCCTGGTCTGGTGGTCAGAACAGGAGCTGGGAGTCAGGACTCCAGGGTTCTAGTCTCAGCTTTGGGAAGGGAAGGAGGTGTTCAAGGGAGGGTCTATCTACCTGTACTCAGAAAGACAGAGAAACAATTAAATAAACCAGCTTTCCCCCTGACTACCATGTGGCCTCATTAACGAGCAGGAGACCACACCCAGCCATGTTCAGCTACTTGTCTACCCAGGAACCCTGCCCCCACCCCGTCTCTCTTGTTGGTGCTGCAAGGCAGGTCTTCGGAAGCCCTACCTGAGTCGGTGGTGTCCCTTGTCCTTGTACGGCACAATATCCAGCAGCACCACATCCCAGGTCTTGGCGATGGCTTGCAGGGCCTGGGAGAAAGACAGGGACGGACAGCATGAAATACACAGGGAAACCTTACCATATCTGGGTGATTTAGCTGGGGATTGGTCCTGCTTGAGCAGGGGGTTGGACTAGCTGACTTCCTGAGGTCTCTTCGAACCTGATAAGTCTATGATTCTATGACTGACTGGGGCTAAGGTCAGAAAGGAGAGACCATGTGTCTAATGTCAGAACTGAGCCTGGGAGTCAGGACGCCTGGGATCTATTCCTGGTTCGGGGAGGGGAGGGGTAATGGGTTAGAGCCGGGTGGTGGAGGGGTCAGGATTCCTGGGTTCCATTCCCAGATCTGAGATGGGAAGTTAAAAGAGGAGGAGGGGAACTGAGACTCCGAGCAGGAACATATCTAATAGTGACTGGGAGTCAGGACTCCTGGCTCCAGATGATAGATGGCAAATCAGTGCCAAATATGACAGTGGGTTTTGCCATGTGGACTCCTGTCCTGCTAAGATCTGGGAAGAGACATTCAACGTCTGCTCAAAGAAAGCCTGTGAAATGACTGAGGGAAGAGGGACAGACAGACAGACTCTACCAGCTCGATAGACAGCTCCTTGGAGGCCGACGCAGAGATATCACTGATTTTCTCCACGTGTTGATCCAGGCCGAGCTCCACAATATTCTCCAGCCTGAAATCTTCAGCATCCTGGTCAAACGTCCTGAGGACCAAGTCCTTCACCTGATCCCAATGCCTGCAGTGAAGCCACCAACAGCATTAAACCAGGGAATGGACAGGCCCTCTCTGCTGATACACCAGGATCAGTTCTAACCCCTTCAGGACAGAGACTTGGCCAGCCCCAAGAAAGGAAATCCGTACGCTCTCCAGCATGGAAATGGAGATGTTGAGGTGGTCAAATGGTTGGACACTCTGGGATAGGAAATGAAACGAGGGTAGAAGGGGCCTAATGTGGGTTGCTCCAACTGGAGAGAAGTTGAGGGAGTTGAGGCTACGCAGATGCGGGCATATTCAGCGGAGCCTGGGGAGCGCTATCAATCGGACGGCTCTTTCAATGACTGTGGATGGAAGAAAACCAAGGGGGAAAGCGAAGCCTTGGCGCATGGCCTGGATATCGGAAGACTTCAAAGGATCAGTCTGCACTGATGTGTGATCACCCACGTTGGAAGAAGGCTATAAATGTTGCCAACCCTGAAGAGGGAAGTGGCAAGGAGGAAGGAAGAAGAGTTTTATACCCTTCAACCCCAGAGATCTGTTCCCAGAGCAGGCAGGGAACAGCCCCCTGGCCCGGGCCCACGCACTCCCACAAGCACAGTGAGGCGACAGAGGGGCAAGACCCCCACTAAACGGCTCTAGGGAGGCTGCATACGTTTCTAGGTACTTCAGCAGCACACGGATAAAGGCGGTGAGAGGAAAGTCCAAGCAGAGCGACAGACCTGGCTGGGAGGGACGGGGCTATCTCTGTGGACCAAAAGAGAACGCAGTGGGCTGCACTGCCTGCAGGTGGCCAAGGGCTGTTTGGAGCACCGCTCCGAGGGCTGGGCTGAAGGCGATGCTCCAGGCTCAGTGGCCAATGGGTTATTAACCAGCGCTCATGTGTGGGCTTGTTTGAAGGGCGCTGCACGGCAGGACACTGGAAAAAAAAAGCTTTTCCTCCTTCCCAACCAATTGCGGCCTCTTTCCCACCGCCCCACATCCACACACCTCCACTGGGTGCAGGCGTGTTGGGCAGTGAATGACCGGTGGTAGGTAGGAGAGGAATTCTCCCCCGCCAGCTCGCTAACGAGCGTATGTTCGTGTGAGGCTGACGAATGAGGTCAGAGTCGAGCCCCTTTGCGTTTAACTCCCCAAGGAAGTGCAAGAACCACGTGGTTACAAACCAGCTGTGCAGGCTGAGTCCTCCAAGGGAACAGACTTCATCTCTGAGCCGCCCAGCACCCAGAGCCAAGCACACAGCTAGGACACCAGGCACAGCCATTCGCAATCTAGTTCTAATCCCACTCTGGGAGGGGAGTGGGGGCTACTGGTTGGGGGGGGGAAGGGAGCCACGACTCCTGAGTTCTATCCCCCCGGCTCTGGGAGGGGAGTGGGGGCTGGTGGGTTAGAGCAGGGGGGGGCTGGGAGCCAGGACTCCTGGGTTCTCCCCCCGGCTCTGGGAGGGGAGTGGGGGCTGGTGGGTTAGAGCAGGGGGGAAGGGAGCCAGGACTCCTGGATTCTCTCCCCGGCTCTGGGAGGGGAGTGGGGACTGGTGGGTTAGAGCAGGGGGGCTGGGAGCCAGGACTCCTGGGTTCTCTCCCCACCTTTGGGAGGGGAGTGGGTTCTGATGGTTAGAGCAGGGGGGGAAGGGAGCCAGGACTCCTGAGTTCTCTCCCCCCCGCTCTGGGAAGTGAGTGGGGGCTGGTGGGTTAGAGCAGGGGGGGAAGGGAGCCAGGACTCCTGGGTTCTCTCCCCCCGGCTCTGTGAGGAGAGTGGAGGCTGGTGGGTGAGAGCAGGGGGGGCTGGGAGCCAGGACTCTGGGGTTCTATTCCCCACCTCTGGGAGAGGAGTGGGGTCTGGTGGTTAAAGCAGCAGGTCAGGACTCCTGGGTTCTCTTTCCTATTGGAGCAGGGGAGTGTAGTCGGGGGGGGCAGTGCTCTCAGGACTCCCCAGTCCTACCACTCAGTCTCTGTGACCCTGGGCACATCCCTTCTCGTCTCTGGGCCTCAGGGGAACAGCGAATTTACCCAGGCCACAGAGGACTTGGGAAACTTCTTTCTCAAAGGCAGGCTTAGGCGCGCGAGCCCCTCAGACAACAGGAGCTACTCAGGCAGGGGACGATCCTGCCCCACCACAGACAGACCCAGGGGCACAGGATCCCGAATATTCCTCCCCGGAGGAGCAGCTTTCAGCCACTCTCCAGAGGGCCAGCAAGGCGTGTGCTGACGGTGCCCTCGGACGAGCCGTACCTACCTCTCCCGCAAGGCCGGGTTCCTGAGGTCTGAGATCAGGGGCATCGTCCTCTTAAACTGCTCCACCTTCACCTTGGAAGTCTCGATAATTTCCCAGTTCCGATCCTTTGGTTGGAAAGGAAGCAAGGCCAGGTCTGGGGGGGTTCGGCATGGATGGGGGAATACTCGTTTGGGCGGCCCCTTGGCACGCCTTTCATGTGCATCACACCCACCCCCAGAACGTCACGCACAAGAGATGACATCCCCAGTGGGCTGCTCTGGGAGAGCCTCTGCACCACGTCTAATGAGGACAGGAAGTGAGGGCGCTGCAGCTGCACCGGCCCGATTGGGCCTCCCAGCACAATCCCACAGTGCCCCTCCAATGACCTCCAGAGGGGCAGAGCACTAGGAAAAGCTCCCTTCTCTGCTGCCCCCCAGTGCCCCAGTTCCCCAGCCGGCGCCCTCCGAAGAGCCCTTCCCGTACGCCACAAGGGGACTGGCCGGCAGTGCCGGGCCAGGGGAGCCTCTCTCTTACCTTGAGCTCCCGGCTCAGCTTGTTGAGTTTCCGGAAGAGCCCGTAAGCCGTGGTCTCCATCACCTCCGTTTGCAGGGTCTTGAAGCTTCCTGTCTTCCACTCGTTCCAGTGCTCTTCCCACTCCTTGGTGAGCTCCCACACCCGCTGCAGGTAGTCCAGCTCCTGCAGGGCACCGCACAGAGCTGAGCCACAGCTGGAGAGACACCCGGGCCCACTTTCCTGCCAGTCCAGCTGGCTACACCCCACCGGGCGCCGACCCGCGGGGCTGGATGTGGATTTGCTCGCAGGCAGCAGCAACGCATGCATGATCCCTCCAACCTACCCCCGGACTGAGCCTCTCACTGCCCCCCAGGAGAGGGGAGCCCAGGCCTGGGAGGTTCCCACCTTCTCGAGCTTCTGCAGGTCTTTGGAAGCCGGCTGTTCGATTTTGAAGATGCCCAGGCTGGAGCGCAGGGTGCTCTCCTCATCCTTCATGGTGGCCAGCAGCTGCCGCATCGCCGCGATCTGCTCCAGGGCCGCCTCGCAGCTCACAGCACAGGTGAATGGACCTGCGCAACAAGGAGCTTAGCAGCCTCTGCTCACGCCGGACGGCTGGGCCATCGCCAGGGACCCTTTCCCGCGCTTGGAGAGGTCAAGGGAGGCTGAACGAGGACGCGATTACAGCATGGAAGCCAGGACTCCTGGGTTCTCTCCCCAGTGCTGGGAGGGGAGTGGGGGCTGGTGGGTCAGAGCAGGGGGGGCTGGGAGCCAGGAATCCTGGGTTCTCTCCCAGCTCTGGGAGGGGAGTGGGGGCTGGTGGCTAGAGCAGGGGGGCTGGGAGCCAGGACTCCTGGGTTCTCTCCCCAGCTCTGGGAGGGGAGTGGGGGCTGGTGGTTAGAGCAGGGGGGCTGGGAGCCAGGACTCCTGGGTTCTCTCCCCGGCTCTGGGAGGGGAGTGGGGTCAGGTGGTTACAGCTGGGAGGCTGGGAGCCAGGACTCCTGGGTTCCAGCCCTGGCTCTGGGAGGGGAGTGGGGTCAGCTGGTTAGAGCTGGGGGGCTGGGAGTCAGGACTCCTGGATTTTATTCCCAAGCCTACAGGGCACGGTGAAAGCTCAGCAGTGCTCAGTTTCCTGAAGGGCTGCTCGGTGAGGGAGGGTGAGGAGGTACAGGACAGTGATTTACCAGAGGACTAGAAAAATTAAAGGATTTACTAGTAGGGAGGGACACGAGATTCAAACTCACTAACTGCGAATAGCTCAATCTACTGAACCAGTTTCTTCAAACCTGGCTTGTTCTTTAGGTCGCACTGAGATCCAGACAACAAGCCAAATATGGTGTTTCTAGCAGGAGTCATTTTTGAGTTCACTGAGGCCTCTGTTCTGTGCGTGGCACCACCACTCACCTTTGGTGCCAAAATCCTGCAGCAGGACCTGGGCCTTTCTCTTCAAGTAGTCCGCAGAATGGATCAGGCCCGTCTTGAACTTCTCCTTGTGTTTCTTTAGCATGACATCGCTCTCCAGAATGCACTGCTGGAAGGACAGCCACTCTGAGTTGAGCGCTCCCAGCGTCTGCAGCACCTGGGACAAGGGCGAGGGAGAAAGATGAAAGACGTGTTCTCCCACCAAGATTACCGCGGCTCCGAGGAGAACGCTGGGCACGGCGGGTTCCAGAAACGTGGCTGGGATAAATAGGAACCTCCTCCATCCCCACGGCACGAGGATCTCGTCCATTTCCCTGGGGCTGGGCAGGACTTGGGTCATTCATCGAAATCTCTGCCAGTTACAGTAAAAGCTTTTTTATCCAGCGTATTATTCCGGTTAATTAAGTGAGAGGGAGTTTGGTTGTGGGGCGTGGGCTCTGGGAGGGAGTTTGGGTGCAGGAGGGAGCTCAGGGTAGGGGCACAGGAGGGGGTGCAGGTCACAGGCTCTGGGAAGGAGTTTGGGTGCGGGAGGGAGCTCAGGGTAGGGGTTCAGGAAGGGGTGCAGGTCACAGGCTCTGGGAGGGAGTTTGGGTGCAGGAGGGAGCTCAGGGTAGGGGCACAGGAGGGGGTGCAGGTCACAAGCTCTGGGAGGGAGTTTGGGTGCGGGAAGGAGCTCAGGGTAGGAGAACAGGGGGAGTTCAGGTCACAGGCTCTGGGAAGGAGTTTGGGTGCGGGAGGGGGCTTGGGACAGGAGTTTGGGTGCAGGAGGGGGCTCAGGGTAGGGGCACGGGGGGGTGCAGGTCACAGGCTCTGGGAGGGAGTTTGGGTGCGGGAGGGGGCTTGGGACAGGAGTTTGGGTGTGGGAGGAGTTTCAGGGTGACAAATCCAGGGGGCGCTCTCCTCGGGCAGCTCCCCGCAAGCAGTGACTTGTCCCAGCTGCTCCTAGGCGGCGGCGGCCCACCAGGTGGCTGGGGGCACTGTCTCCACCTACAGCTCCTATTGGCTGCAGTTGCCAGCCAATGGGAGCTGCGGAGCTAGCGCTCAGGGCAGGACGGGGGCAGTGCAGAGCCACCTAAATCCCTTTGGGGTCTGGGCCAGCGTGGCAGGGGCCACTCAGGGTCTGCGTCCATACTCACCCCCTCGTCCACGGCCACTTCGTATTTCTCCAGGATGGCAAACTGCTCGTGGATGGGCGGGATCTGCCCCTCTAGCTTCGGCAGCTCGTGCTGCAGGGTGTCCAGGAGCTGCAGGCTTTGGCCCAGTTCCTCCAGCGTCTGCGGAGGCCGGCTGACTCTGTGAGCCAGAGCGGGGAAGAGCCGGAGTGAGCCAGGCCTGGATCAAATCTCTTGTGCCCGCGCAGTCCTGTGGACTTGCCCTGGGGAAGCCGGGCGTGCCGCGCTCCCCACAGCTGCTCTGCTGGGGGAAAGGCGTTTGACGCCCCGTGGCAGGACTGACGCTGCGAGCCGCTGAAGCCATGGCCTAACCCTACAGAAGGCTGGCCCTCTCCATGGGCGCCAGCAAGGGCTCCGGTCCGAGCTAAGGCGGGGGCCCTATTTCATAGCAAGGGGCCCGCTGAGCACTCCACCCGTAAGCTGCCGAACCTCAGAACCACAGAAGGGGCGAGAGCAGGCCCGGAGAGGGGATGTCTCGGGGATTTTGCTATTTTCCATTCCTCCCAAGTGCTTGAAGAGTAAAATCCCTGTGGATAAGAAGTTCCTGTGCTGAGCCTGGGTCCCTCACTTTCCTGCCAGGTTTCTCTCTGGCCTGGTCTACACTACGCTGTTAAACCGATTTTAACAGCGTTAAATCGATTTAACGCTGCACCCATCCACACTACACTGCTCTTTATATCGATTTAAAGGGCTCTTTAAATCGATTTCTGTACTCCTACAAAACGAGAGGAGTAACGCTAAAATCGATATTACTATATCGGATTAGGGTTAGTGTGGACGCAAATCGACGTTATTGGCCTCATTATTTTACAGTAGCTACCCATAGTGCACCGCTCCAGAAATCGACGCTAGCCTCGGACCATGGACGCACACCACCGAATTAATGTGCCTAGTGTGGACGGGCACAATCGACTTTATATCTGTTTTATAAAATCGGTTTAAGCTAATTCGAATTTATCCTGTAGTGTAGACGTAGCCTCTGAAGGGGTTAAGCTAGAAGCCCAGAGGGCCGCCGAGAGGGGGCTCTGCAGGACTGGAGGGCTTGCCTGGACAAGGGCATGCCATATCCCAGGGAGGAGCGTCAGGCAGGGCCCCCGAATCCCAGAGCTAGAAAGAGTGACTAGACTCTACCCAGACCCAGCTGGCAAGGAATCCCGTGGGACCCAGAGATGGTGACGGTACAGTGGGTAACTGGGCCAGTTTGTAACAAGACAACTCGCATTGGTGGGGAGAAGGGAAGGCCAGAGAGGAGCCTGCCCAGGGAGAAGGGCCTGGGCTGTCTCTGCCCCAACCAGCAGCGGTGTGGGGTGCAGGTAATGGGGCAGGAAGGGGCCTCACTTCTCGGCGTTCTCCTGGAGGTAGGCGTACAGCTCCCGCAGCCGGGTACTGGCCATCTCGTTCAGCAGGTTGGTGAGCTTGTTCTGCCACTCGTTGCAGTGCTGGACCACGGAGAACTTGAGGTGGGAGCAGTCGAGCAACACAAACTGGATGTTCAGCACCGTCTCCTCCTTCTGCACGTTGTTGGCCACCTCCATGTACCTGCCGTGCACATACACAGACCCCCCTTCGCCAGCTGCTCAGTGCAGAGCGGGAGGGCCGAGCTCTCCGGCGCACAGCTCCACGTGGCAAGGGAGGGGAAGCCCGGGGGGACTCTCTGCATGGAGGTGACTCGGTGGGATTAGTTCCTTCGCTGGAGACACTGGAACTCACACAGAGAGCATCAGATCCTTCTCACCTGAGCTACAGGGGCCTTGTGGAAAACCAGCACGGCACTAGGGGGCGCTGTGCTGGAGGGAGCAGGTTGAATGGGCCCCTAGGGGGCGCTGTTCCCTGAGAGGCAGTGCTGAGGCCAGTGCCCCAGCACGGCACTAGGGGGCGCTGTGCTGGAGGGAGCAGGCTGAATGGGCCCCTAGGGGGCGCTGTTCCCTGAGAGGCAGTGCTGAGGCCAGTGCCCCAGCACGGCACTAGGGGGCGCTGTGCTGGAGGGAGCAGGTTGAACGGGCCCCTAGGGGGTGCTGTTCACTCACAGTCAGTGCTGAGGCCAGTGCCCCAGCATGGCACTAGGGGGCGCTGTGCTGGAGGACGCAGGTTGAACGGGCCCCTAGGGGGCGCTGTTCCCTCAGAGGCAGCGCTGAGGCCAGTGCCCCAGCATGGCACTAGGGGGCGCTGTGCTGGAGGAAGCAGGTTGAACGGGCCCCTAGGGATGCTGTTCCCTCACAGTCAGTGCTGAGGCCAGTGCCCCAGTATGGCACTAGGGGGCGCTGTGCTGGAGGACGCAGGTTGAACAGGCCCCTAGGGAGTGCTGTTCCCTCACAGTCAGTGCTGAGGCCAGTGCCCCAGTATGGCACTAGGGGGCGCTGTGCTGGAGGACACAGGTTGAACGGGCCCCTAGGGGGCGCTGTTCCCTCACAGTCAGTGCCCCAGCATGGCACTAGGGGGCGCTGTGCCACAGGCAGCAGTGTAGTTAACCCAGTAGCTGAGTTCGTTTTCAGTCAGAACGCCCCCCTACCCCAAATGCCTGCCCATGATACAGAGGCCGTGCACCCTCACGCTCATTAAAGACCACCTGGGCTTACAGAGAAATCAATAGCATTGGTAGCTCCATGAGCAGGATGGGGCCAGGGCACGGGGGGGAGGGGGGCAGAGTGAGGTTTACGGCCGCCACGTGGGGGTTTCACCAGCACAGCTCCACGCCCAGCTGCAAGGTGTCCCAGTCTCCTGAAATGCCAAGGGGCCTCCTGTTTACAACCAAAATCCTCCCGCCTCCTGAATGAATGTCGTCTCCCGCGTGAAACGGCATCCATCGACGCCAAATTCCAAAATTCAGCTACCTTAGCCAGGACCGCCTGCGTCAGCCACACGTGTGCACCAGCCTCGGCCACGGAGCGGGCACCCGACGGTGGCCTGGCCAAACCCAAGCGGAGCTGTGGCCCTGTCCGGGTCACAAGCCCTTTCATTCAAATTTGGCCTGGCCACCATCACAGATCTCCTCGAAATGCCTCTGAAAAACGTTGGTCAATATGCCTAGATGGCAGCACTTCCTGCTTCCAAGCCCTCATGTCAGTCTGGTGTCCTAGCAACCTGACGATTCCCGGGGAAGGCGACAACCCAGAATGCATCTGACCAACTGTGCAATGCCATCCCAACCCGGCCGGACTCCTGCAGGGATCAGTTGATGCCCTGATCCGAAGTGACCACTTAGGGAGACCAGATGTCCCGATTTTATAGGGACCGTACCCCCCAACCCCTGTCCTAGTTTTTCACACTTGCTGTCTGGTCACCCTATGACCACTATAGTTACCAACTAGATTAGATTTTAGCCTCGATGTGCGATGAGCGGATTATAACCTCAGCCAGCATCCGGATATGGGAGAGAGAACATTTGCCTGGAGAAAGCCCAAATGCAACCAAGAGCGGCCCCCTGGGACTCAGTGTGGGATTCTGAAGTTGCCTCGGGCAAAAGGAGCATTTCATAAAGGAGCAGGGAGTGTTTCATGGTCATGCAACAGAAGCAGCTGCTGTTCGGAAGGAGAAATTCGCTCCCTCCAAACGATTTGTTAATTGAAACGTGTTTTGATGTCTTTGCTCCTGACTCAGCCAAGCGAGGCCAGCAGGTGGAGGACAGTTCCAGCCCTGAGGGATCTTATTAAATCTTCCCGACTATTCCATTAATTAATTCCCTGTCTCCAGGTCACTGGAAACACGAGGCCGAACTTTATTAAACAAGGAAACCAAAAACGGCCCCAGAAGAGACAGACTAGGGGCAGAGGCAGAGAGGGGCATCCGGCTCTGGAGAACAGGCAGAGATGGATGGGGAGGCAGCGTCCCTCCCACCTCTCTCTAGTTACGGATCCAAATTTACCTCCAGCCTGAAAACTGTGCGTGTCAAACGCTGAGTCAGCACAGCACCCGAGCCGGGAAAATGCTGCTTGTGCTGACGAAACGAATCCTGCATCCCTCCTTTGAGCAGCTGGTTTTCAAGTGTGCTTCGTTCTGGGGCTTTGTTCCACCTTCTGGCTCACAACTGGGCCACGGTGAGGCGGGAGGCTCGGCTCACGCTGTGGAATCGCTCTTCCTGGTGCTGCTATGAACGGCCCTCAAAAGACTTTCAGGGCTTTAATGGGGAGTTTTTCTCCGCGCCGTTGAAACGCATTTGAGGAAGTGGAGGGTAGAAAGCCCATAAGTGGCCTTGTAAACTAAAGTATTCCACAGGCAAAACTGCAATGAATTTAGGGAGTGGTTGCACTGTAATAACAACCGACTCCAGGGCCCGGCTCCAGCACGGCTCCCTCCTGACCTGCTTACAGCACAATTCCATTGCTTGTCGTTTGTTACCTTCCTTTGGAGACTGAGGAAAGCCAACCAGAACTGCGGAAGGGCCTGATCTCACCCTCATACCATTAGCGCTTTTCCTTTAGCCCCATTTTCCAGATGGGGAAACCGAGGCAGAGAGGTGCCCGGCCTTGCCTAAGGGCCCCCAGAAGGCTACTATCCGGGTCTGGTGAGTGCCAAGCCGGTGCTCTATGCGCCAGAGAAGAAAGGCTTCTAAGCCAGCCACTTGTCGCTAACAGAGCCCTCAACGCGCCGCCTGCAGGGAAGCTATAAAAAGGAGCTGATTGTCTGTGTTTCTCTGACTCTTAACCAAAAAAAAAAAAAATTGCTTGCGACATTTGCATGTAAACAGAATTTTGCTTTCTTCAGAATTCAGCTGCTCCTGCTGCTTCCTCTCCACGCCACGCGGAAAGCGAGCCACCTCCAGGGGGGCCCGGCCCCGCTGCACCGGCACACACCGTGGTGGGCCGCAGCACTTCCCAACAGGAAGCACAGGCAACACCGCGGCGGTTGAAACAGCAGGAGTGATTTAGTGAGGCAGACTAGAGCCGCTGGAGCTGGGATCCGGCCAGCACACTGAGGTTCATACGCACACTCCTGGGAACGGGACCAGGAAATCTGTAATGGCCACGAGCCATCAGAGCTTTAGCTTTAGAGCTGAGCTGAGATCGCACCTCCCGCACCACGTGGCCCTAGCACTGGGGCGGGGGGATTGGGGGCAGTGCAGATTTGTAGGGGGAAGGGCCACACTGCTCCCTGCAACACTGCACCCCTGGCACCTCCTGGGGATCGGCACTGTCTGTGGGGAGAGCGCCCCCTACTGATCCACCCACACTGCTCCCCAGTCCCTCCCAGGGATCGGCACTGTCTGTGGGGAGAGCGCCCCCTACTGACCCACCCACACTGCTCCCCAGCCCCTCCCAGGGATCGGCGGGGTCTGTGGGGAGAGCGCCCCCTACCGACCCACCCACACTGCTCCACAGCCCCTCCCAGGGATCGGCGGGGTCTGTGGGGAGAGCGCCCCCTACTGACCCACCCACACTGCTCCACAGCCCCTCCCAGGGATCGGTGGGGTCTGTGGGGAGAGCGCCCCCTACTGACCCACCCACACTGCTCCACAGCCCCTCCCAGGGATCGGCGGGGTCTGTGGGGAGAGCGCCCCCTACTGACCCACCCACACTGCTCCACAGCCCCTCCCAGGGATCAGCGCTGTCTGTTGGGAGAGCGCCCCCTACTGACCCACCCACACTGCTCTCCGGCCCCTCCCAGGGATCAGCGCTGTCTGTTGGGAGAGCGCCCCCTACTGACCCACCCACACTGCTCTCCGGCCCCTCCCAGGGATCGGCGGGGTCTGTGGGGAGAGCGCCCCCTACTGACCCACCCACACTGCTCTCCGGCCCCTCCCAGGGATCGGCACTGTCTGTTGGGAGAGCGCCCCCTACTGACCCACCCACACTGCTCCACAGCCCCTCCCAGGGATCGGCGGGGTCTGTGGGGAGAGCGCCCCCTACTGACCCACCCACACTGCTCTCCGGCCCCTCCCAGGGATCGGCACTGTCTGTTGGGAGAGCGCCCCCTACTGACCCACCCACACTGCTCCACAGCCCCTCCCAGGGATCGGCGGGGTCTGTGGGGAGAGCGCCCCCTACTGACCCACCCACACTGCTCTCCGGCCCCTCCCAGGGATCGGCACTGTCTGTTGGGAGAGCGCCCCCTACTGACCCACCCACACTGCTCCCCAGCCCCTCCCAGGGATCGGCGGGGTCTGTGGGGAGAGCGCCCCCTACTGACCCACCCACACTGCTCCCCAGCACCTCCCAGGGATCGGCACTGTCTGTTGGGAGAGCGCCCCCTACCGACCCACCCACACTGCTCCCCGGCCCCTCCCAGGGATCGGTGGGGTCTGTGGGGAGAGCGCCCCCTACTGACCCACCCACACTGCTCTCCGGCCCCTCCCAGGGATCGGCACTGTCTGTTGGGAGAGCGCCCCCTACCGACCCACCCACACTGCTCCCCGGCCCCTCCCAGGGATCGGTGGGGTCTGTGGGGAGAGCGCCCCCTACTGACCCACCCACACTGCTCCACAGCCCCTCCCAGGGATCGGTGGGGTCTGTGGGGAGAGCGCCCCCTACTGACCCACCCACACTACTCCCCGGCCCCTCCCAGGGATCGGCACTGTCTGTGGGGAGAGCGCCCCCTACTGACCCACCCACACTGCTCCACAGCCCCTCCCAGGGATCGGCGGGGTCTGTGGGGAGAGCGCCCCCTACTGACCCACCCACACTGCTCCCCAGCCCCTCCCAGGGATCGGCGGGGTCTGTGGGGAGAGCGCCCCCTACTGACCCACCCACACTGCTCCCCGGCCCCTCCCAGGGATCGGCACTGTCTGTGGGGAGAGCGCCCCCTACTGACCCACCCACACTGCTCCCCAGCCCCTCCCAGGGATTGGCACTGTCTGTTGGGAGAGCGCCCCCTACTGACCCACCCACACTGCTCCACAGCCCTTCCCGGGGATCGGCGGGGTCTGTGGGGAGAGCGCCCCCTACTGACCCACCCACACTGCTCCCCAGCCCCTCCCAGGGATCGGCACTGTCTGTTGGGAGAGCGCCCCCTACTGACCCACCCACACTGCTCCCCAGCCCCTCCCAGGGATCGGCGGGGTCTGTGGGGAGAGCGCCCCCTACTGACCCACCCACACTGCTCCCCGGCCCCTCCCAGGGATCGGCACTGTCTGTTGGGAGAGCGCCCCCTACCGACCCACCCACACTGCTCCCCGGCCCCTCCCAGGGATCGGCACTGTCTGTGGGGAGAGCGCCCCCTACTGACCCACCCACACTGCTCCCCAGCCCCTCCCAGGGATCGGCGGGGTCTGTGGGGAGAGCGCCCCCTACTGACCCACCCACACTGCTCCCCAGCCCCTCCCAGGGATCGGCACTGTCTGTTGGGAGAGCGCCCCCTACTGACCCACCCACACTGCTCCCCAGCCCCTCCCAGGGATCGGCGGGGTCTGTGGGGAGAGCGCCCCCTACTGACCCACCCACACTGCTCCCCGGCCCCTCCCAGGGATCGGCACTGTCTGTTGGGAGAGCACCCCCTACCGACCCACCCACACTGCTCCCCGGCCCCTCCCAGGGATCGGCACTGTCTGTGGGGAGAGCGCCCCCTACTGACCCACCCACACTGCTCCCCAGCCCCTCCCAGGGATCGGCGGGGTCTGTGGGGAGAGCGCCCCCTACTGACCCACCCACACTGCTCCCCAGCCCCTCCCAGGGATCGGCACTGTCTGTGGGGAGAGCGCCCCCTACTGACCCACCCACACTGCTCCCCAGCCCCTCCCAGGGATCGGCGGGGTCTGTGGGGAGAGCGCCCCCTACTGACCCACCCACACTGCTCCCCGGCCCCTCCCAGGGTTCGGCACTGTCTGTTGGGAGAGCGCCCCCTACCGACCCACTCACACTGCTCCCCAGCCCCTCCCGGGGATCGGTGGGGTCTGTGGGGAGAGCGCCCCCTACTGACCCACCCACACTGCTCCCCGGCCCCTCCCAGGGATCGGCACTGTCTGGGGGAGAGCGCCCCCTACTGACCCACCCACACTGCTCTCCGGCCCCTCCCAGGGATCGGCACTGTCTGGGGGAGAGCGCCCCCTACCGACCCACCCACACTGCTCCCCAGCACCTCCCGGGGATCGGCGGGGTCTGTGGGGAGAGCGCCCCCTACCGACCCACCCACACTGCTCCCCGGCACCTCCCGGGGATCGGCGGGGTCTGTGGGGAGAGCGCCCCCTACTGACCCACCCACACTGCTCTCCGGCCCCTCCCAGGGATCGGCACTGTCTGGGGGAGAGCGCCCCCTACCGACCCACCCACACTGCTCCCCAGCACCTCCCGGGGATCGGCGGGGTCTGTGGGGAGAGCGCCCCCTACCGACCCACCCACACTGCTCCCCGGCACCTCCCGGGGATCGGCGGGGTCTGTGGGGAGAGCGCCCCCTACTGACCCACCCACACTGCTCCCCAGCCCCTCCCAGGGATCGGCGGGGTCTGTGGGGAGAGCGCCCCCTACTGACCCACCCACACTGCTCCCCAGCCCCTCCCAGGGATCGGCACTGTCTGTGGGGAGAGCGCCCCCTACTGACCCACCCACACTGCTCCCCAGCCCCTCCCAGGGATCGGCGGGGTCTGTGGGGAGAGCGCCCCCTACTGACCCACCCACACTGCTCCCCGGCCCCTCCCAGGGTTCGGCACTGTCTGTTGGGAGAGCGCCCCCTACCGACCCACTCACACTGCTCCCCAGCCCCTCCCGGGGATCGGTGGGGTCTGTGGGGAGAGCGCCCCCTACTGACCCACCCACACTGCTCCCCGGCCCCTCCCAGGGATCGGCACTGTCTGTGGGGAGAGCGCCCCCTACTGACCCACCCACACTGCTCCCCGGCCCCTCCCAGGGATCGGCACTGTCTGGGGGAGAGCGCCCCCTACCGACCCACCCACACTGCTCCCCAGCACCTCCCGGGGATCGGCGGGGTCTGTGGGGAGAGCGCCCCCTACCGACCCACCCACACTGCTCCCCGGCACCTCCCGGGGATCGGCGGGGTCTGTGGGGAGAGCGCCCCCTACTGACCCACCCACACTGCTCTCCGGCCCCTCCCAGGGATCGGCACTGTCTGGGGGAGAGCGCCCCCTACCGACCCACCCACACTGCTCCCCAGCACCTCCCGGGGATCGGCGGGGTCTGTGGGGAGAGCGCCCCCTACTGACCCACCCACACTGCTCCCTGGCACCTCTCAGGGATCAGCGCCATCTGTGGGGAGAGCGCCCCCTACTGACCCACCCACACTGCTCCCTGGCACCTCCCGGGGATCAGCGCCATCTGTGGGGAGAGCGCCCCCTACTGACCCACCCACACTGCTCACCAGGACTCTGATTTTCCTTGGGGTCTCACATTCAATATTGACCAGGGCAGGCCCGGCTTAGCTTGGGAACTACGTCCATTTCAGAAGGGCAGGAGGGTGGACTTCCCTGAATCTGAAGGGCCTGGGCCCTCATCGGTACTGGTACAAGAGACCCGTCTGGTCAACGAGGGGCATCCACGGACACAGGTCCTCCCTTACCGAGCAGTGTCTGCATCGAAGGAAGACACGAGCGGGTTGAGGTGCCGGTAGCGGTTAATGAAGGAGTCCTTGTTGACCTCCCAGATCTCCCGGTACACGTCCCAGGTCTTCAGGTACGCCTGGAGGTGCATGGCGTTTGCTTGCATGCCCCCACTGATCAGGGCCTGGATTTTCTTGATATCCTCATCACGCTCTGAGTGCGCAGGGAGGACAAACAGGACAGTGACCAGCTGTTCGATGCCCAAACAGCCAGTCCTAGTCCATCAGAACCCCTTGCTTCTCTTCCATGCCAGTTCTGCCAAGCCTCACCAGCCCTCTGGGAAATACTGTCCCTATGTTAGAGGGGGAGGAAACTGAGGCACAGAAATGACTCCTAGGGGATTGGGTGTGCGCAGGCAGGAACTGGTTCCGTGACAGATGGAGGCTATATTCAGGCAATGTCTGTCTAGACTCAACCTGTGCCACGGAGAGAAAATAAATCAAAATAAAGTGTTAGCGGCAAGGAAACTGGGCGAAGGGGAAATGTCCGGCTGGGGAATCGTCTCCTCTAGGGACAGGGTGGGAGCTGAACCCAGAGGGCATCGCTACTTGGCTTTTCAAACCCACAGTGGCGAGTCTCGGAGCCCAGGTCTACCCGGGAAGTGCCTGAACAAGGGAACAAGCCAGTTCGGCAAGGCAGCTGCAGACTCCCCCCCAGGCAGCATGTGAGTGCAGGGGAGGGCTCCTTACCCACGGGGACTGAGATGGGATCGCGGTAGAATCTGCGTTTGGTCAGGATCTCCGGCAGGTGGCGGAAGACAGAGATGCTGGTGATGAGGTGGCTGCTGATGTCATTCACCATATTCGCAAGCTGGGCCAGAGTTGGGGAAAACGCCACCTGGAAAGACAAAACAGCAGGTCTGGCGGAGAGAGGACCCCAACCCAGAAGAGAAGCAACAGCGGCTCAGCAAACCCAAGGCGACCCCCGGGGATCTATTCCAATCCCACGGCCGCACAAGCCCCTGCAGATCCCGGACCTGAAAATCCCATCGTTGTGATTTCCATCTTGCTCCCCCATCCCCACCTCGCTCCCACGCACCGCAGCTCGCTGCTTGAGCAGTGCTAAAGGTTACAGGCCAAACCCGCAGTCCGACAGCTCTGCTTGGGGCAAGACCAGGGCAGAGGTGGCCCAAGCCACCTCTCTGGGTCTCTCACTCCTGGGGCTGGGCGGCACTGGCTCAGATCTCCAACACAAGACTCGACAATCCTACCGTGGTGGTCAAAGGCACCAAGGGCTGTAACGTCAGCCAGGAAGCGCTAGGCCAGGCCACAGGGATGATTGGGCCACACTCCCTTGTCCCTCGGC
Source organism: Gopherus evgoodei (assembly GCF_007399415.2). Classification (NCBI taxonomy): domain Eukaryota; kingdom Metazoa; phylum Chordata; order Testudines; family Testudinidae; genus Gopherus; species Gopherus evgoodei. The sequence continues at coordinate 85,448 of NW_022060064.1, read as the reverse complement.
CACCTCCCATGCAGCAGAGGCCCTTCTGCGGCTGCTCTGGCTCTTAGGGTCTGTCTACACTGCAGTGGAGAGGTAGGACTGCAGCCCGTGTAGACGTACCCGCGCCAGCTTCGACTGCTCTAGCTAGCTCTGGTAACAGCAGTGAAGCTGTGACAGCACAGGCAGTGGATGTACCCAGGGTCCTGGGCAGGTGGGATTAGCTGCCCATTGAGGGAGAAAGGAAAGCAAGAGGGTAATCGGACAGCCCATTTCTGACCCTGATGGCATGCATAATATTGGATCTTCACTCTCTCATCAGCCCTTGGTCGAGTGGCGCTTGTGCGGGGACACTAATTCAGGACTGAACTGCCCCCCGCCATGCTGCTAATTCCTGGCAGGGACCTTGGGGCGGGGCTCAGCTGGGTGTCGGAGGGCTGCAGTGGAAGGGCTCACCTGTGCAGATGGTGCCGGGTAGTTGTCCTGAAGGATCACCTTGACCCTGAACAGGGGGTTAGGCGTGGTCTTGCCATCTCCATTGATGGCCTTGGAGAGTTCCAGTAGGGACCATTTGACGTTGAGCCTGAAGGCCTCTTCCATCATTCTGTTCATCTTGATGGTGTAGGCCACCCAGTACTGCTGCACCTGAGGGGAGAAACAAGCCGGCTGAGAAAGGCAGCGTAGATATGGCCACCAGAGCGAGGGGCAGCCAGGGTGAAAGACAGTCAGGGCTGCAGAACTGGGCTGCTGGCTCTGGCTGTGAAGGTGACCTTCGCCGTGTGACCCAAGGAACTCCTCGGTCTGCCCACCTTGGAGAGACTGAACTATTTCACTGCCACTCATTTGGGTAGAAGCAACCAGGGAATGTCCTACTCTGTTGTTGGAAGTAGTGCCAGATGCCAGGGTACTGGGGCAGGGTAAAATGGAGCAGCTAGATGCTGGCACGATTTGCTGGGGGCAACTCAACCTCCTCCTCCCTAATCTAATGTCACCTCATGCCATGCCTGGGGGGGGGCCTATGCCCACAACTTGCTGCAGAAAGAAACTGAGGGCCATAGAATTTAAGCCGTAAGAGCCTGTTGTATTTCACCCAGCACCTATATACTGAGTTGGACAAAAGTACCTCAGTCTTCGTAAAACTAAACTGTTGGGTCCTACAGGGTGTGACGAAGCGGGGACGTTCTTAATGTTTTCTCTGAATACTGAGCGGGTTCCTCGGTTTCCCCTATGAAGTTCTCAAGTATCTGGGTGGTGGGATAAGGGGGTGTGATTGGTGCAGAGCCCTAGAGGACCAGCGTGATGGTGTCTGCACAGAGAATGGCCGACGCCCTGTCTCCTGATGGCCTGGGCCACTCCCCTGCAAGGTGCCAACTGAAGGTGTTGGAGAACAAAGAGACCAGGTGACCTCCTGGCCCAGGAAACAGACAAAGGCAGAGAAGGGGCTGGAGAGTTTCAGTTTGGAGCTGGCTAGGGAAATGGAGGGAGCCCCAGGGCTGGTCTAAACTCCCGGCCCCCCAAGATGGACCTGACCAAGGGGTCCTGTTGCCTGTACCTATAAGCTCTGGTCTGGACTGTGTTCCTGTCGGCTAATAAACCTTCTGTTTTACTGGCTGGCTGAGAATCATGTCTGACTGTGGAGTTGGGGGGCAGGGCCTTCTGGCTTCCCCAGGACCCCGCCTGGACAGACTCGCTGCAGGAAGCGTATGGCGTGGAAGGGGATGCTGGATGCCCCGAGGTCAGACCCAGGAAGATGGAAGCTGTGGAAGCTTCTTGCCCTGGAGACAATCTGCTCAGAGGAGACTTCACAAGTCCTGCCTGGCTTCGTATGGAGCAGTGCCAGAGCATCGCCTGGGGATTCCGTGACACAGGGAGAGAACGGGCAAGACCGACGAGCCAGCCATGTCCAAAGCCCCTGTGATGACAGGGACCTGACTAGGTGAGGCAGGCCCAGATGATCTCAGCAGGCAATCCGTGCCCCATCCTGCAGAGGACGCTAAAAACGCCATGGTCCATGCCAATCTGACCTAGGGGGAAATTCCTTCCTGACCCCAAATCTGGTGATTGGTTGGACACTGAGCATGTGAGTTAGACACACTGGCCAGGCAGCTAGAGAGAGGATTCTCTGAACCCACCCCGTCCGGTGTCCCATCTCTGGCTGTGGTCGAGCTCTTGACGCTTCAGAGGAAGAACCCAGAATAATCTCTATAACCTGGGCCTACCCTTCAGTGCTGCTGGGGAGGGAGTGGTGCTGGAGGGAGTCAGGTAGGTAGGTGGGTGGGCAGGGACAGCCACTGGAGAAGAGGGAGAAGGTCTCTGCCACAGGTCCTTACACAGAGATCTCCTGACAGAATCAAAATGAAGCACTGCATGCTGGGACCCGCGCCCAGAGCACTGCCTGCTGGGAGCTGCCTGGCCCGGGCCTGGCCTTACCTCAGCGCTGTCGTGTTTGAAGACTTCATAGGTTTGCCGCATGATGTTGATGACCTCCTCATGGATACTCATCAGCTTCTGCTGCACCCAGGCCCGGTGCTCCTTCTGATCCTCCTCAAACTCCAAGTCGTTGTAGACCCTCTTGCCGGTGATCCGCACCAGCAGCGCCTCGCTGATCTGCTGGGCACTGCGAGCGATGGTCAGGGTGGCTGCCTTGTACTCGTTGACAATGGTCTGCACCTGAGGGCCAGCAGCAGCAAGGCGGGCTCAGGGCAGGGCGCAGGCCGATCAGGCACCTTAGGGTCCCAGGGTTTAAGGGAGGTGAAACCTGACCAGCTACACCAAGGGGGTATCGTCTGCCATGCTGGCTTCCCTGCTCCCTACCACCCATGTTCTGAGTTTCTCCCACTCCAGCTAAGCCTAGGCAGACTGAGCAGAGCATGGATCACTGGGATGCCGCCAGCTGGAGACCCCTGAAGATCTCTGTGGAGGAAGGATGGCGCTTTGGGGGCTGGCTGCGGGGACCAGGGGGGCCAGAGAAAAGCTCACCTTGCTGGCGTGCAGTCGGCACTCACTGATGAAGGCCGCGCTGGCCCCTTTCAGCGACCAGTGCAGCTTCTTCAAGCCGGGCTGGATCTTCTTGTCCAGGTATCGGATCCGCTCCTTGAACAAGGCCCGCTCCTCCGGGGACAGCATCGCAATGATCCTACGGGGGCACGGGGGGCGAGATCCAGCCCCATCAGCAAGTCAGAGCTACGGAGGGCATTCCTCCCCTCGGCCTACAGAATGGGCCTGGCTCCAAACAGGTCATTGGTGAGTCCCTAAGGCCCGATTTGTCTTTCCGATCACCTCCCAGACCGTGCTGGCTGCATCTTTGGGCTTGTTAACTTCCTGGCCTGGCCAGGTGACCTTGGCCAACCCACTTGCCCTCCCCGGGCCTCTGTTTCCCCACCTGTAAAACAGGACTGCCCCCCTTTGGAAAGCACTGGTGAAAAGTGCTAGGGATTAGTATTGTTACATGTCTGCTGAAAGGAGGTTCCAACGGGGCTGTCGCTCTCCTCAGTCACTAGGGCCAGGCCAGGAAGTTAACGAGCTCAAAGATGCAGCCGGCCCGGTCGGGGAAGCGATCGGAAAGTCGGATCGGGCCAGGCTGAGACCAGACGCCAGTCTGACCAGGATGGGTTGGGGGGGGGAAGGGGAGGAATTCCCCTACCGCCATCCCAGTGGATCACCCAGTCACATCTGTTCCAAGCCGGCTGCGTGCCCCGAGTCAGCCTGACACAAACACTCCCTCTGTGGTCATGTTAAAAATACACTTGCCAAAACGAACCTGTTTCAAGCAACACTTTCTCCGCAGAGAAACACCCCCACGTCACACTTTTAAAAATACTGGAGCAAAGCAAATTGAAACCCTCCCCCTACCCCCACCCTCCGACAGTTTAGTCATGAGGCAGCTCCCTCATTCCCTACCAACGGATGAGGGTACCAGACCGGTAGCGGTGAAGCCTGACTCACGGTGCGTCCCCCACGCAACCTCCCCGCAAAACACACACATTCCCCCAACCGATGGGCCTCGGCTCTTCTCCAGCAGGGAGTGGGAGTTCTGGCTGCCAACACGGGGGCCAATCAGCGTCAATTATCCTGGGGGGGGTGTGATGGGGACATCTGTTCTGCTAAGAACCGGATTCAGATCCCATCCCCCTACAATTCATTTACACGGGGACCACCAAATGGGCATTGCGTGGGGATGACTTTCAGCCACTGCTGAAATAGAGACTAGAGCAGAGGCCTGAGGGCCATATCAGGTATCTGAAATTGTATGGAGGGCAAGTTAGGGGAGGCCGTGCCCGGCCCCCGCCCCATCCGACCCCCCCTGCTTCTCACCCCGACGGCCCTCCTGGGACTCCTGTCCCATCCATCCCTCCCTGTCCCCTGACGCCCCCGGAACTCCTGCCCCTAACTGCCCCCTGCTGCCCATCCAACCCCTCCTCTCATTCCTGACTGCCCCCCGGGGACCCTTGTCCCATCCAACCACCCCTTCTCTCTCACCACTCCCAGAACCCCTGCCCCTGACTGCCCCCCGCCACCCCATCCAATCCCTTCTCTCATTCCTGACTGCCCCCTGGGACTCCTGTCCCATCCATCCCTCCCTCCCTGTCCCGACGCCCTCGGAACTCCCACCCCTAACTGCCCCCCCGCCGCCCCATGCAACCCCTCCTCTCATTCCTGACTGCCCCCCGGGGACCTCTGTCCCATCCAACCACCCCTTCTCTCTCACCACTCCCAGAACCCCTGCCCCTGACTGCCCCCCGCCACCCCATCCAATCCCTTCTCTCATTCCTGACCGCCCCCTGGGACTCCTGTCCCATCCATCCCTCCCTGTCCCGACGCCCTCGGAACTCCCACCCCTAACTGCCCCCCGCTGCCCCATCCAACCCCTCCTCTCATTCCTGACTGCCCCCCGGGGACCCTTGTCCCATCCAACCACCCCTTCTCTCTCACCACTCCCAGAACCCCTGCCCCTGACTGCCCCCCGCCACCCCATCCAATCCCTTCTCTCATTCCTGACTGCCCCCTGGGACTCCTGTCCCATCCATCCCTCCCTCCCTGTCCCGACGCCCTCGGAACTCCCACCCCTAACTGCCCCCCGCCGCCCCATGCAACCCCTCCTCTCATTCCTGACTGCCCCCCTGAGATCCCTGCCCCATTCTACCACCACTTCTCCCTGACCACCTCCAGAACCCCTGCCCCTGACTGCCTCCCCGCCCCATCCAACCCCCCTTTCCTTCCTGACTGCCCTCTGGGACCCCTGCCCCCATTCAACTCCCGTTTTCTGCCATCTGACTGCCCTGACCCCTTTCCACACCCCTGCCCCCTGTCCACCACCCCCCCGAACTCTCCTGCCCTCTATCCAACCCCTGCCCCCCCCCCCCCCGCTCCTTGCCCCCTTCCCGAACTGCCTAGAGATCTGGTGGCTGGCGGCACTACAGCTGCGCTGCCCAGGGCATCAGGTCAGGCAGCAAAGCCACCCGGCTGGAGCCAGCCCCACCACCGTGCAGCACAGTGCAATGGTCAGGCAGCAATGCCACCCGGCTGGAGCCAGCCCCACCACCATGCAGCACAAAGCACCGGTCAGGCAGCAATGCCACCCGGCTGGAGCCAGCCCCACCACCGTGCAGCACAGTGCAATGGTCAGGCAGCAATGCCACCCGGCTGGAGCCAGCCCCACCACCGCACAGCACAGTGCAATGGTCAGGCAGCAATGCCACCCGGCTGGAGCCAGCCCCACCACCGCACAGCACAGTGCAATGGTCAGGCAGCAATGCCACCCGGCTGGAGCCAGCCCCACCACCGCACAGCACAGTGCAATGGTCAGGCAGCAATGCCACCCGGCTGGAGCCAGCCCCACCACCGCGCAGCACAAAGCACCGGTCAGGCAGCAATGCCACCCGGCTGGAGCCAGCCCCACCACCGCACAGCACAGATCATCGGTCAGGCAGCAATGCCACCCGGCTGGAGCCAGCCCCACCACCGTGCAGCACAGTGCAATGGTCAGGCAGCAATGCCACCCGGCTGGAGCCAGCCCCACCACCGCGCAGCACAGATCATCGGTCAGGCAGCAATGCCACCCGGCTGGAGCCAGCCCCACCACCGCGCAGCACAGTGCAATGGTCAGGCAGCAATGCCACCCGGCTGGAGCCAGCCCCACCACCGCGCAGCACAGATCATCGGTCAGGCAGCAATGCCACCCGGCTGGAGCCAGCCCCACCACCGTGCAGCACAGTGCACCGGTCAGGCAGCAATGCCTTCCGGCTGGAGCCAGCCCCACCACCACGCAGCACAGACACCGGGTCAGGCAGCCGCCCGGCTGGAGCCAGCCCCACCACCGCGCAGCACAGACACTGGGTCAGGCAGCCGCCCGGCTGGAGCCAGCCCCACCACCGTGCAGCACAGTGCAATGGTCAGGCAGCAATGCCACCCGGCTGGAGCCAGCCCCACCACCATGCAGCACAAAGCACCGGTCAGGCAGCAATGCCACCCGGCTGGAGCCAGCCCCACCACCGTGCAGCACAGTGCAATGGTCAGGCAGCAATGCCACCCGGCTGGAGCCAGCCCCACCACCGCACAGCACAGTGCAATGGTCAGGCAGCAATGCCACCCGGCTGGAGCCAGCCCCACCACCATGCAGCACAAAGCACCGGTCAGGCAGCAATGCCACCCGGCTGGAGCCAGCCCCACCACCGCACAGCACAGATCATCGGTCAGGCAGCAATGCCACCCGGCTGGAGCCAGCCCCACCACCGTGCAGCACAGATACCGGGTCAGGCAGCCGCCCGGCTGGAGCCAGCCCCGCCACCGCGCAGCACAGACACCGGGTCAGGCAGCCGCCCGGCTGGAGCCAGCCCCACCACCGCGCAGCACAGACACTGGGTCAGGCAGCCGCCCGGCTGGAGCCAGCCCCGCCACCGCGCAGCACAGACACCGGGTCAGGCAGCCGCCCGGCTGGAGCCAGCCCCACCACCATGCAGCACAGACACCGGGTCAGGCAGCCGCCCGGCTGGAGCCAGCCCCGCCACCGCGCAGCACAGACACCAGCTCAGGCAGCCGCCCGGCTGGAGCCAGTCCTACCACCGTGCAGCACAGACACCGGGTCAGGCAGCCGCCCGGCTGGAGCCAACCCCACCACCGCGCAGCACAGACACCGGGTCAGGCAGCCGCCCGGCTGGAGCCAGCCCTGCCACCATACAGCACAGACACCGGGTCAGGCAGCCGCCCGGCTGGAGCCAGTCCTACCACCGCGCAGCACAGACACCGGGTCAGGCAGCCGCCCGGCTGGAGGCAGCCCTGCCACCGTACAGCACAGAGCACCAGGTCAGGCAGCCGCCCGGCTGGAGCCAGCCCTGCCACCATACAGCACAGACACCGGGTCAGGGAGCGGATCTGCAGCTGCGCTGCCCGGCAAGAGCTTGCCACCCCGCCGTCCAGAGCCTTGCGCCAGAAGGGGAGGGGCCGGGGGGCAAGCCTCCCGAGCCAGGAGCTCAGGGGCCAGGCAGGAGGGTCTTGAGGACCAGATGTGGTCTGCCCACCTCTGGAAATCAGGCTTCTCTGGTTTCCCAATTCTCACCAAAACCAGCAAAATTGTGAACAGAGTGGGGGCTGGCTGGAGCTGTGGGGACGAGAGGGCTGGCCAGACACAGGGGCAAAGGGCCCGGCTGTGGCAGGGCTAGCCAGAGTGGGGTGAACCGCCCACTAACCCTCATCCTGAGCTCACTGCCTCGCGCCTGTATCCAGAATGACTCTGCTCCCCTCACCCTTGTATCTTGAGTAACCCACCAGGGATTTGAGTGAAAGCTGAAATCAGTGCGGTCCTGCTCACTGGTGCCTAGAACAGGCAGGCGCCAGGGTCTGTGTCCCACTCCCAAGTGCCAATGCCATCCAGGGCTCAGGCCCTGCCCAGGAAAGCTGAGAGGGATCTGACCGGCAGCGGAAGGGCAGGGATGACAAACCTGTTATAGTCCCGGGCAACCAGGAGCAGGTTCTCCCGGAGGTTGCGCAGATCCTCCTTCCTGTCGTAAACTTCCACCACGTAATGGGGGATCTCAAAGAGCAGCCGCTCCCAGTAATGGATTTCCACAAATAATTTCAGCAAGTCCCTGCAGAAGGAAGCACAGGCAGCCAGCTGTCGTGAAAGGCCTGTCCCAGCCAGCGCCAGCCTGCCACCGCCGAGCCTGCCCTGCCCGGTCCCGCTTACTTGTCAAAGTTAATGTCCAACATGCCACTCTTCTCGGCGCTGGGGATCAGGAGGGGGGTGTCCAGGCGCTTCAGGCTGTCTTTGTCCAGGGTCTGCGTCCACTCCTGGAAGGTCTTCCTCTCAATCTCGTCCATGGCCTGGACGAGCAGCTGATAGGCCTGAAAGCTCTCCTCCCCGGTCCCAATGTGGGGCAAGAAGTGGGCATTGGAGAGACACTGCAAGGCAGACGGAGAACCCCAGCCAGTGGTTTGACTTCCACTGGGGAGGCACTGGGGGGAGGGACCCAGGACATTAGCTGGGAAGCGGGTGAATGGGGGGCAGGTACTGCACCTCGATCCTGACTCCTCCCCCCACTATTCCAGTCCTGAAACCCACTCAGCTCTGCTGCTGTCCTTCATTCCTGACACACAGTCCCCCTACCTGCCCTGGCTGTCGCAACACACACCTACCTCTGCCAATGCCCCTCCGTCCCCACTCACAGCCCCTTGCTGTCCCAGCCCTGCACTCCCCAAACACGGCTAGGGCATCAGCTGACTGCTCGGCCAACAAGCGAAATCCGAAGGTCAAATTCTCACTGGACGTTCAGCGCAATAAAGAAACCAACGCGCACGGAGCCGCACGGTCGGCGTTAGAGCCACCGACGAGTGAGTGGCAAGGCTGAGTGACAAGGCTGCTCCGAGCCTCCCGGCGTGCTCCCTCTTTCAGCCCGCGCCCCTCTCCATCCCTGGACTCTCGAGGGGTAACAGAAGAAACTGAGGAAGGTGAAGGCTGCATGACCCCCTATATAACTACAGCCCCAGTTGGGATGCCCCGGCCAGCTCCACTCGTGGGGAGTCCCAACACTGTGCTGAACCCAGCTCACAAGCGGGAATATGCAGAGGGCACTGGGTGGAAAAGTGGTGTCCTGGCCAACTTGGGTGACTCCTTCAGCCGGCCACGGGCTTCTCCTTGTGTTCTGTTTTAAACCGCTGGGCAGCAACACTGTTAAACAGCAGCTGGGTCCCACACCAGAGGCAGCTGCATTTCAGTGCTGGGTTAGCGACCCCTGGGCAACCCTGGCGGGTGGCTGGCAAACTCCTGCCACGCTCCACCCCAAGGGAAGCTGCCTTTCCACGGCATGTTAAGCGATCGTAAAGCGCTCTGAGGTCCTTCAAGATGAGAACTAGGAGCAGGAGGCACTTCTGCAATCAGCTCCTGCCTTCCAACAAGAGCTGTGTTCCGGGGCTGACGCAGCCCACGACTGTCTGACTAACACCTTATGCTGCGCAGAGAAACAGGAGCCACGAGGTGGTTGCCAGACAGAGGAGAGGTGGGCCCCGCAAGGCCGAGCCCTGCGCTGGGCAGGTAGGAGAGGCAGAGGTGATTTTCACTCCCAGATTTGGCAGTCTCAAGCCTGCGCGTACTGGAGGGTTTGCGACTGATGCTGGAAATGCAGTTCTATTGTTACACAACGTATAATTAAACCTGTCAAAGGAACTCGCTGTCAGAGAATGTTATTGAGGCAAATAGTCAAAAACAGATGAGGTAGTTCGATGAATAAAAACAACATCTGCCACGACAAGGGCTTGGGCAGAAATTCCAAGCCTTCAAGATGCAGGGAGGAAGGGGGTCCCCGGCTGAGCGTCAGGAGACTTCAGACATACATACGCTCCCCCAAGCCTGGCCTGGAATGGGGTGGCATGTTCCACCTGGAAGCAGTAGGGCGTGGCCCCGATCGGAAGCAGGGATGTCAGGCGAGATGAACCATCCATCTGGGTCGGTGCTGCGTGAAGGCAGGGGAGTGTGTAGGGGTGTGATTGGGGTGTGAAGGGGTGAGACTGGGGTGTAATTCTCCTGTGACATGGTGTGGTTGGGGTGTGACGGGATGTGATTGGGGTGTGAAGGGTATGACTGGGGTGTGATGGGGGCATGAGACAGGGAGAGACAGACGCTGGAACTGGGGTCTTGCCATGGCCGTGGGATACTCACCTTTAGGGGTCTGTCAATGCGCCGGCGCAGAGCCCGCAGCCAGTGCGCCAGGCCCGAATAATGGCACATGTATGGAGGCAGGAACGGCAGCTTCTTGCTCAGCTCCTTGTTGACCAGGGAGAGCTCTCGGTTGAACAGCATGTAGACGTCCACGGCTTTCTTGTCGAAGGTGCGCTTGATGGCCTGGGGGAGGGAAGAGGCCAGCGGAGCCCCAGAGGGGTGTGAGGCACTGGGCCAAAGCCCACGCAATGCAGCAACCCACTCCGCATCCAGAGGCTGGTCCCCCCACTTCCTCTGGAAGATGCACTCATTGACATAGCCTGTCAATACCCCTGTACTCCCCAGCTAACCAGCCTGGGAGCGGCCCTCCCACAGCCAGCACCCCCTGACTGCCATGTCTGAGAACTGCCCCCACTCAGAACCACCTGGTCCAGAGGCTGTTCCCCACGGACACCCCAATCTCCCCCATTCCAGGAGCTTCCCAACTTCCCAGCTAGCCGGTCAACAGCTGCCTAGGAGTCTGGCCTCTGTGTCTGGAAAGGTTCCTTGTCTTCAGGACACAGTGCTCTGCCAGGGTCCCACCCCGCCATCCTAGCACCGGCCCCATACCTCTCGTGCGGAGAGGTGGTGGAAGATGTCCTGGATCTCCACGCCATGCTCCACGTCCCGCACCGTCTCGAAGGCCGAGGTGATCAGGTTTTGGGTCATCACCTCCAGGTCTTTGACGCCAGAGCGGAACCTAGCGTGTCAGGGCGGCAGGGATTCGCAGCGAGAAGGGAAACAGCAAACAGAGGACACAAATTCTCCACCACCTTGCAGGGTTAACACCCTCGCCTCAACAGGTCACGTCTCCGTTCTTCCCAGCATGCCTCCCACTCGCAGTCTCTCCCCCACCCAGGAGTCAGTTACCTCTCCACTCATTCACCATCCCTCGTTCTGTGTCTGTAACCTCCTGCCCGCTCTAGCCGACAATACGGAGGGAGGGCCACTGTGACACTGCATGTCCCTGCTCTTCCACTGCTGGCCATGGGGGTAGGAAATGGGGCCAATCCGTCCCTGCCAGCTCAGGTCCCTGCCAATGCTCTTAGCCCAGGCCTGACCCATGCAGTCTCGGCAGAGGAAGGGCACACACTGCACTGACCCCCATGCCCGCTGTGAGAGCTGTCAGAGGGGGAAGACTCTGCCCCCGGGCCCTGCGAGCCGAGGGCCCCCTCTCACCGGTTAAAATCCTCGTGCCAGAATGTGTTCTTCACGTCCAGGATCCCACCCTTCATATTCCGCAGGGTGTGCAGGTGCTTCTGAAAGGTCTCCTCTATCTCCAGCAGGTTCCGGGTCATCTGGGGACCCCGGTGCCCAAAGAAACAGGGCAGTGGGGTCTGCTTCCCATCCTCCCAGCGGGCAAAGTGCTGCTGGCAGTCGCAAACCTGTTGGCAAGCGCACCGCAGCGTTATCGGGTTTGCCTTCCCATTGCTCGGCATGAATCCCACCCTCACCCCCAATGACCGGCTGGACACATTTCCATGCTGTGGGAGCACCGAGTGGCTGCTGGGAGATGTAGTCCAACCCCACCCCATCTTGGCAGGGCAGCCACCCACCCTGATGTTATTATCGTTAGCTATATACAAAGACTCCAGGGTTGTCACCCATCTGTGTGTCACTCTGGAGCCCTGAATGTCTGCTGAGTCAGTGAGGAGGGAGGGAAACACCTACAAGTCTGCTTGGGAGCTCCTGTTCAGAATATCACCAGGTTCAACCATCACTGGGTTTTGCCATCTTTTCCCACCCAATTTTTAAGGTCCCAGCTATTTTGACTTTACAAATGACACCCGTGCAAAGCAAGGCATGTATCTGCCATGCCCAGAGTCCGTGGTATCAACCAAACATCTGCCAGAGAAGGTCTAGCTATTATGTAGTCCCACCTTGAGTGCAGAGGACCGGACTAGAGGACCTCTCCAGGTCCCTTCCAGTCCTACGAGTCTATGATTCAACCACCACCCCTTACTTTACAGCTAATTTGCATGCAACAATTTAATTGGCTGTATGAGACACACAGTGGATTACTTGGCCCAACTGTCACACCCATGTAAAGTCACAAGTAAAGTCGACACTAGGAAATTAGGTCAATAGGACACTGAGGGTATGTCTACATCTACAATTTTGCCGCGCTGGTTGGTACAGCTGTATAGGGCCAGCGCTGCAGAGTGGCCACACTTACAGCAACCAGCGCTGCAAGTGGTGTTAGATGTGGCCACACTGCAGTGCTGTTGGGCGGCTTCAAGGGGGGTTCGGGGAACGCGAGAGCAAACCGCGGGGAAGCAGGTCTCCTTCCCCAATTTGCTCCAGTGTTCCCGGAACAGCCCCCCAAGCAGGTCTCCTTCCCCGCGGTTTGCTCTCGCGTTCCCCGAACCCCCGTGCAAGCAGGTCTCCTTCCCCGCGGTTTGCTCTCGCGTTCCCCGAACCCCCTCCGTGCAAGCAGGTCTCCTTCCCCGCGGTTTGCTCTCACGTTCCCCGAACCCCCCTGCAAACCGCGGGGAAGGAGACCTGCTTGCACGGGGGTTTGGGGAACGCGAGAGCACACCGCGGGGAAGGAGACCTGCTTGCTCGGGGGTTCGGGGAACGCGAGAGCACACCGCGGGGAAGGAGACCTGCTTGCACGGAGGGGGTTCGGGGAACGCGAGAGCACACCGCGGGGAAGGAGACCTGCTTGCACGGAGGGGGTTCGGGGAACGCGAGAGCAAACCGCGGGAAGAAGACCTGCTTCCACAGGGGTTCGGGGAACACTGGAGCAAACCGGGGAAGGAGACCTGCTTCCCCCCGGTTTGCTCTTGCGTTCCCCGAACCCCCCTGCAAACCGCGGGGAAGGAGACCTGCTTGATTACCAGAGAGGCTTCCTCAGGTATGCTGGGATACCTGCTTATTCCACGGAGGTCAAGAAAAACGCTGGTAAGTGTCTACACTTGATTACCAGCGCTGGATCACCAGCGCTGGATCCTCTACACCCGAGACAAAACAGGAGTACGGCCAGCGCTGCAAACAACGAGTTGCAGCGCTGGTGATGCCCTGCAGATGTGTACACCTCCTAAGTTGCAGCGCTGTAACCCCCTCACCAGCGCTGCAACTTTGTGATGTAGACAAACCCTCAGAGGTGTGAAAAATCCACACTGCTGAGCATCGGAATTAGACCAACCTAACTCCCGTGTAGACAGAAGTCTCCCTTCAAGCTAGCGACCACCTCTCAGTGAGGGGGAGTGCCTGCGCCGACTGGAGAACCCTTCCCAACAGCATAGGTAGCGTCTTCACTGAAGCACTGCCGCAGAGTCTGAAGTGCAGACAAGCACACAGCTGATGTGGGGCAGCCTGAGTCTGCAGAACCAGGTGGGCGCCCGGGCTGCATGCAGGGCAGCACGGCACGATGTGCTGACGTTGCATGCGCTGCAGGGAAGGAGCGTCTGCCACAGTTCTCCATGCATCACCACCAGAATGGGGCAGTGTCATGAAATCTACCTGGAGCAGGAGGCAGGATCAGCCACTCTGCAAACCCCAGCTGACGCAGAAGGCTGCGTTCCCACCACCACCCGAGGCTGGGTGGGGCTCCCCACTGTGACACAGGGCTGCGCACCTCCCGCGCAGCTCCCCACATCCCGTCGCACGGAACGCTCTTGTGCTTTCGGTGTGGGGAGTGCTTGATGCCAGAGCGATCGCTACACGGCACCTGCTACTTGTCTCAGGCACTGTACGTAACGCTGAGCGCCAAACTGCTCTGTCACGGAAACAGATGGATTTGTCCTGCTGCGCCTGAGAGCAGCCGCTGGCTCCAAGTACATGGAACACCAGTAACTGTCAGGCTGAGATGCAGCCTCCTCTCACAATGACGCCAGGGTGCCAATGCTGCCGTGAGACTCTCATCCCGCACGGCAGCGCCAGGCCACAGCCCTAGCCCTGTCACCGCAAGGGGGGAATCACGTGCCATGGCCACGTACCTCCAGGAGGTCTTTGCAGCGCTGAACGAAGGCGTCCACTTGGGCAAAGATGCTAGTCTGGTCCAGGACCCAGCCTTTCCCGGAAAGCCTGTTAGAAGTGCGGAAGGAGAAAAGGTTTGTCGTGCCCAACAGCCACCTCGGAGGAAGCCACCGAGATGGGGAGTAGATTCTCCTAGGCAGGCATGTTAGCTCCATTGCTTCTCAGAGGCAGCAACCCAGGGCCCTGCAGAAAAGGCAGAGCCGCGCTCTGGGGCCAGAAGACAGGGCCCCGCTGGCACAACGGATAGGAATGTCACCGACTCCGTGGGTGCTCCGGGGCTGGAGCACCCATGGAAAAAAATTGGTGGGTGCTTAGCACCCACCGGCAGTTCCCAGCCCCACATCCCCTGCTCCAGCTTACCTCCACCTCCACCTCCTCTGCAAGCACACTGCTGCGTCCTGCTTCTCCCCCCCCCCAGCATTTGCACCGCAAAACAGCTGATTCCTGGGGTAGGGGAGGAGGGGGAACACTGAGCGCTGGGGGAAGAGGTGGGGCTGGGGCGGGGATCTGGGGAAGGGATCCAATAGGGGCAGGAAGGGGATAGAGTTAGGGCAGGGACTCTGGGGATGGGGTTGGAAAAGGGGCAGGGAAAGGGTGGAGTTGGGGCGGGGCCATGGGTGGGGAAAGGGGCGGGGAGCGCAGGCACCCACCAGCACTGGAGAAAGTTGGCACCTGTGCACCCAAGAGTTTCCTCGCTCACAGACCTCAGGCTCTGGGGTCCGGCATGCGAATGCCAGGGCAGGATTTTGCAAAGGGGCGGGGAGATAGCTCAGTGGTTTGAGCACTGGCCTGCTAAACCCAGGGTGGTGAGTTCAGCCCTTGAGGGGGCAATCTGGGGATCTTATCTGAATTGAGAATCTACCCCCAGAGGGCACATCAAGCCTGCAGACCCTCTCAAGAGCACCCCAGGAAAGAATGGAAGTGCTGTGAGATGTCCCAGAATCTCTTCCCACAGACAGGGCTGTAGGAAAACCCAGGGGGATTATCCTACCCAGGAGATCACAGACGCCGAGAGCAAAGCTCGAGTGTCTAATCCCCACTCAGCTGTATTTGCCTGGCTTGTGCATTAACGTCTTTGTCTTATAAAAGCTGGACAAATCTGAATCTGAAGCCGACAAGTAACACTTAGATTTAATTGTCAAGGACCAGGCGCCCACTTAAACCTGACATCCCTAATCATAATGATAGATTCTGCTTCCTGCCGCTCAGGAGAACCAGGGGAGGGAGGCTGGAGCCAGGCACATGGCTCACTGGTTCCACTCATCCCCATCTCCCAGCCACCGAGCGGGTTTCGGTTTGTCCCTAGTGGGCTGCATGTCTCTGGCCACCTTTTGGCAGCCTGGGCAAGGTACCAAGAACTGAACAGGCCATACAGAGGAGTCTGACAGAAGGGCTGCAGCAGGGAGGGGGAAGATCATCCTGCCAATGCCCAGGTCATCCCCACTCGGGGGACATCCAGAGGCGGAGCTAATCTGGGCTCTTTCACCAGCTGTGGCATCCCCCTTACATCCTCCCGCTGCCCACCTGTTGTGCATCTGAGCTGCGTACAGGTAACAATCCTTCCAGGAGTTCATGCATGAGATACAGTCGTGGAGCGACTGTCTGCTGGATACCACGTAACCCTCAAATATCCGGTCCAGGGAAATGTCTTGGCAACACATCAGGATAATTTTATTGCTCATCTAAGGAGAAATGATTCAAGGGTCAGCACAGCTCTGCCTCGGCCTCTTAAAGTAAACAAAGCCTCTTCCTGGGCAGTAACTCTCAGCAATGGAGAGCCTAGCACGCCACAAAGTTCAGTGGCAACACACCTCAGAGTGACAGGAAGAAATGATTTGGGGCAGAGGATAATTAACCTGAGGAATGCGCTGCCACCGGGTAGAACCGAGGAGCGGAGCTTGGTAAAGTTCAAAGCCAGATGAGACTAAGAATAGTCCCTAGATGGGATCTATTGCATCCCTGCTCTAACCACTAAACCCCACTCCCCTCCCAGAGCCGGGGAGAGAACCCAGGAGTCCTGGCTCCCAGCACCCCCCTTGCTCTAACCCACTAGCCCCCCACCTTTCGGAAGAGGGCTGTGATTCTCTCTCTGGTGTTGTAGTATGGGGAGTTGACCCATATGATGCGGACGAGGCTGATGAGGTGGGGAAGCTTGTCAGGAATGTCTTTGGGCCGCAGCATGGACAGCTCCTGGAACGGCTCTTTCAGGATAGAAAGGAATCGGAGGTTCGACTGCGCTTGCTCAGACCCGTCCTGCAAAGCAATCACCGGGGGGAGAGGAAAAACTCAGAGCCCAGAGTGAAACGCCAAGGGCTCATCCCATCCGGGTTTCTAGCAGATGGTCTAAGCCTCAGGACCAAGGTCGTGTAGGCTCCGAGGGAAAGCAGGACGCTCTGCCTGCAGGGCTCCAAGGCCCAAGTTAGACTCTTGAGGCCTTTTCGGCTCCTGCACCAAAGTAAACCTGCATTGCCTCTCCAGGGCTTGAGAGGCATCGACAGAGCTGTGCGCGCGCAAAGCCCCAAACTGGACCGGTAACGGTGCATGTACGGACTGGGGTACTGTACAGATCCCCTCCCTTTCAGGAGCCAAGGGTCGGCACACGGTTCTACACCAGGGTGGCCAAAGCAGGACCCGGCTCTGGTGCACTCCTCCCGGGGCTCCCGGCTCAGCAGGGCCCTGTCTCCACCCCTACCTGGATCTGTCTGGCGAGCCTTTGGAAGGGTGCCACGTAGGAGGACTTGGAGAGCATCAGGATGGACTCGATGTGCATCACTCCCTGCCGGCAGAGCTGTTTGCTGATCTCAGACAGGTCGGTGCAGCGGTTCCTCCAGAACTCGATCTCCTCCAGCGGCCCCGTGCTCTCCCTGCTCTCCACCGCCTCCTGCGCTCTCAGCACCTCCTTGATCTGCCGAGTCCAGTGGATCATAGAAGCTGGAACAAAAAGTCAGACGAGGCTGAAGGCGTTAGAGGTTTAGACGGCACTGATTTTAATGGGCGCCAAATACTTTCCAGGCTCTGGGCTTTAGCGCCCAGTCCTGCCTGACAGGGTGTGAGGAGCGTTGAGGTTACTGGCTGCCCCGGCGTGACAGGGACATTCTGCTGCAGAGCATGTGGTGCTGAATAATGGACCCCGGTGGGATGTGGTTTGAGCAAAGGAATGGGGCATCTGGATGCCGGGCTCTGGGAGGGGAACGCGGCCTGGTGATTAGAAACAGGAGCTAAAATTCAGGACCACTGCGTTCTAATCCGCGTCAGCTTTCTGGCCTCCTGCTTCCCACTCTGCGAACTGCAGGCGCTGAGATCGCCCTACTTCAGAGGCGGGGTGGGAAGCTACATTTTCCATTAGTGTTAAGAATGTCGTAAAGTTCAGCCAGATGAGACTAAGAATCATCCCTAGGTGGGCTCTATCGCATCCCCACTCTAACCACTAAACCCCACTCCCCTCTTAGAGCTGGGAGAGAACCCAGGAGTCCTGGCTCCCAGCCCCCCCGCTCTAACCCATCAGCCCCCACTCCCCTCCCAGAGCCGGGGAGAGAACCCAGGAGTCCTGGCTCCCTTCCCCCCCTGCTCTAACCCACCAGCCCCCACTCCCCTCCCAGCACTGGAGAGAGAACCCAGGAGTCCTGGCTCCCAGCCCCCCCTGCTCTAACCCACCAGCCCCCATTCCCCTCCCAGAGCTGGGGAGAGAACCCAGGAGTCCTGGCTCCCAGCCCCCCTGCTCTAACCCACCAGCCCCCACTCCCCTCTCAGAGCCGGGGAGAGAACCCAGGAGTCCTGGCTCCCAGCCCCCCTGCTCTAACCCACCAGCCCCACTCCCCTCCCAGAGCCAGGGAGAGAACCCAGGAGCCCTGGCTCCCAGCCCCCCCTGCTCCAACCACCAGCCCCCACTCCCCCCCCCAGAGCTGGGGAGAGAACCCAGGAGTCCTGGCTCCCAACCCCCCTGCTTCAACCCACCAGCCCCCACTCCCCTCCCAGAGCCAGGCAGAGAACCCAAGAGTCCTG
Source organism: Gopherus evgoodei (assembly GCF_007399415.2). Taxonomy (NCBI): domain Eukaryota; kingdom Metazoa; phylum Chordata; order Testudines; family Testudinidae; genus Gopherus; species Gopherus evgoodei. The sequence continues at coordinate 67,300 of NW_022060064.1, read as the reverse complement.
GCTCCCAGCCCCCCCTGCTCTAACCACCAGCCCCCACTCCCCTCCCAGAGCCGGGGAGAGAACCCAGGAGTCCTGGCTCCCAGCCCCCCCCCCGCTCTGACCACCAGCCCCCCACTCCCCTCCCAGAGCCAGGCAGAGAACCCAGGAGTCCTGGCTCCCAGCCCCCCTGCTCTGACCCACCAGCCCCCACTCCCCCCCCAGAGCTGGGGAGAGAACCCAGGAGTCCTGGCTCCCAGCCCCCCTGCTCTGATCCACCAGCCCCCACTCCCGTCCCAGAGCCAGGAGAGAACCCAGGAGTCCTGGCTCCCAACCCCCCCCACTCTGACCACCAGCCCCCACTCCCCTCCCAGAGCCAGGCAGAGAACCCAGGAGTCCTGGCTCCCAGCCCAGGGAACAAACCTGGGGGGGCGGGATGCTATTCTAGTATCACTGTTGTGATCAAACACACACTGTAAGACAGATAGAAGCTGTTGCGACGAGCTCCTCTTCACCCCAGGTGCAGCTGCGGAAAGCTGAGCGCAGCGGTTTGCACTCCGGTTGGTCCCACATTTCCCCTTTGTAAGGTGCTGCTCTGCTGGCTCCCCGAATGCCTTGCCATCCCTGCTCCTTACAAGGAGACTTTGGCTTTTTAACAACGTTGTTACCTGCATCTGTTAGTACCGAGTACATCACGGCAAAGCATGTTCCGGGCCATCGCAAAGACGAGGGGGCCTACGTGGGTGACCCCTAGAGGTGATTCGCCGCACCCCGGGCACAGAGCCGCAACTTGCCGGATACCCGAGTGCACTGAACTAGGAAGTAACCCAAGTAACTGACCGGATGGTGGCAGAAGGAAAAAGTTTATCTGAACTCAATGAACTAAGCTTGCGGCTCTCCCCGCCTCCCCGTTCCACAGAGTGGAAGCTGCTAATCGTCACGGTGCGCCAATCTACGAGTTAGGAGCCCAGTGTGAGAGCAGCAATCTTGGCACCAAATTAGAGGGGTCAGACGATCGTGCAGCCCGGCCATTAGAATAGCCAAGCATCACTCAGTACTTGGTAACAGCTAAGCCGCAGTCATAATGGAAACCGCCCCAAGGTGTGCAATTGGATGTTTCACTCAGACACATACTGCCAGGCGTAACAGCTGGCCCTGCAAGGATTTTAGTGGGGACAGCCCTGGGTTTCTGTGGCACACACAGTCCTTCTCATTATGGGCCATTCATGTCCACCGCGTACCCTCTGCGCCTCCTCCTCCATGGTTCAAAAGAAACGTGGGTAGGGGACACTTTTCAGGGACATATTTAAACTCTTGTAAAAGGTTCTAAAATCTCAGGTCAAATGTTTTCTTGGGTTTTATAACCTTAGCATTGAGATGGAATCAACGAGAAATCAGCTCCCTCTACCCAAACTCAATTCTTTTGACTGAAAGAAACACGCGGGGTATCCCGGGACGCACGTATCTGCAAACGGGGCCCACCTTGTCCAGACAAGCAGTCCTGTTCGCGTCACTGGCACCACGCGCATTAGGAACAATAGGGGAATTTCGCACGGTTTTCACTTTACTACTTGTAATCAAGACATATTGCATAAATAATTCAATCTACAGCTTTTTACTTGTCCTGAGCGATCCAGTCAATTGAATTTGCGTATGCAGTAACAGAAGAATCACACCAACTCCCTCAAGCCCAGAATCCTGTCTCTGACAAGTGGCCAAGATCGGATGCTACAAAGGAAGGTGCAAAAATCCCTCTAAATGGGCAATTATGGAATAATCTCCCCGTAGAGGACATTTCGGTGTCCTGAAACATGAGACTGTATAGCTCTTCTGCATTTTTTATGCTATTTAATGTAACTGTAGAGGGTCTCGTTAGCCATAGAAAAAAACAGTTACTCACCTTTGTAACTGATGTCCTCCGAGATGTGTTGCTCATATCCATTCCAATTAGGTGTGTGCACGCGCTGCGTGCATGATCGTCGGAGAATTTTTACCCGAGCAACACCCGGTGGATTGGCTGTGTGGCACCTTAATGGCGCTGAATCTATATTCCAGCCAACCCAGCGCCCCCTCAGTTCCTTCTTGCCAGCTATTCCGACAGAGGGGAAGGAGGGCAGGTTTGGAATGGATATGAGCAATGCATCTCAAAGAACAACAGTTATAAAGGTGAGCAACCGTTTTTTCTTCTGCGAGTGCTTGCTCATATCGATTCCAAATAGGTGACTTCCAAGCCTTACCTAGGCGGTGGGGTCGGAGTGAGACATTGCTGAGTGCAGAACCGCTGAACCAAATGCGGCATCGTCTCTAGACTGCTGAACTAACGCGTGGTGAGCGGCAAAGGTATGTACCGATGACCAAACCGCAGCTCTACCGATCTCGTGAATTGGAACCTGGGCCAGGAAAGCAGCCGATGAGGCTTGAGCCCTCGTGGAGTGGGTGGTGAGGCGTGGGTGTGGTGAGGTGTGGGCCAGGACACTGGCCAAGTCGTAGCAAGCATGGATACAGGCCGTGATCCAAGAGGAGACACGTTGCGAGGAGATCGGTAGGTCTTTCATCCGGTTGGCCACTGCAACGAAGAGCTGGATCATTTTCCTAAATGGCTTCGTATGCTCAACATAGAATGTGAGGGCCCTACGAACACCGAGAGAGTGCATACGTTGATCCTGATGCATAGCATGCGGCTTTGGATGAAAGACCGGGAGGAAAATGTTCTGGTTCGCATGAAAAGCTGATACCACCTTGGAGAGAAAGGCAGGGTGGGGTGAAGCTGCACCTTGTCTTTATGGAAAACTGTACACGGCGGCTCCAACGTGAGGGCTCTGATTTCAGAGCGTCTCACTGAAGTGATGGCTACAAGGAAGGCTGTCTTCCAAGATAGGTAAAGGAGTGAGCAGGTGGCCATTGGCTCGAACAGGGCCCCGTGAGCCTGGAAAGGGCCAGGTTAAGGTCCCACGCCGGAACCAGTTGTCGCACTTGTGGGCAGAGGCGATCTAAACCCTTCAGAAATCTAACGACCATCGGGTTGGAGAAGACAGAGGAAGCACGTTCTCCTGGATGAAAAGCCGAGATGGCTGCCAGGTGCACCCTGACAGATATCGCCAGGCCCTGCTGCTTTAGGGACAGGAGAGAGTCTAGGATGAGAGGTATCGACGCCTGCAACAGGGGCATGTCATGCTGCTCGCACCAACAGGAGAAACGCCTCCATTTAGCCAGGTACGTGGCTCGAGCCGAGGATTTCCTGCTGCCTAACAGAACCTGCTGCAATGATTGTGAGCAGAGTAACTCCGACCAAGCTAGCGATGCAGAATCCATGATGTAAGGTGGAGTGATTGCAGGTCGGGGTGACAGAGTCATCCGTGGCCCTGCGACATCAGGTTCGGCCACAGTGGGAACGTGAGCGGAGGCTCTACTGACAACTCCAGGAGTGTGGTGTACCAGTGCTGCCTGGGCCATGCTGGGGTGACCAGAATCATGTGTGCCTTGTCCCTGTGCAGCTTGAGCAGACCCTGTGGACCAGAGGGGATGGAGGGAGGGCACAGAACAGCTGGTCTTTCCACAGAGGTAGGAAAGCGTCTGATGGGGAACCCTGAGAGCACCCCTGGAGAGAACAGAACACTTGGCACTTCCGATTGATGTGCGAGGCGAACAGGTCGACCTGGGGAAACCCCCACCTCGGGAAGATGGAGTGGATGATATCTGGACAAATGGACCTCTCGTGAGGCTGGAAGGACCTGCTGAGGCGGTTTGCCAGAGTGTTCTGGACCCCTGGGAGAAACGACGCCATCAGATGTATTGAGTGGACTATGCAGAATTCCCACAGGTGAATGCCTCCTAGCATAGAGAGGACAACCAGGCTCCCCCTTGCTTGTTGATGTAGAACATGGCCGTGGTGTTGTCTGTGAGGACTGCCACACAACGGCCATGTGGCTGCTCGCAAAACGCTTGACACACTAAGCGTACTGCCATCAGTTCTCGTACACTGATATGCAGAGTCAAATCGAATGTGGTCCTGTGTTTGGAGCTCTCCGAGGTGGGCACCCCATCCCAGACATGATAAGCCTGTGACCAGGTACAAGGTGGGTTGTGGAGTGTGAAATGGTACCCCATCGCACACCAACGTGGGGTCCAGACACCAACATAGGGAAGTCAAAACCAATTCCAGGACATTGACCACCATGCTCAGGCTGTCTCGACCTGGTCGATACTGTTGATAACCAGGCCTGAAGCGTGCAAAGCCAAAGTCTGGCATGCCAGGTTACGTACGTGCACAAAGCCACGTGCCCCAGAAGGCTGAGGCACATCTTTACGGTGGAAGTCGGAAAGTTTAGGAGGCGGTCGATGATGCTCGCCATCGACTGAAAGCGTGCGTCCGGCAGGAGAGCACGGGCGAGTCTGGAGTCCAGGACTGCCCCAATAAATTCTATTCTCTGGGTTGGTTCCAGAGTCGACTTCCCAGCCGGCGGAACGTGCTTAGGGAGAATCAAACATGGGATTGAACTCGGTCCCTGGTTTGGCCTCGAATGAGCCAGTCATTGAGATACAGAAACACCTGGATCCGTTGACAACAAAGATAGGTTGCCACAATAGCCATACACTTGGTGAACACTCTAGGATCTGTGGACAGGTCGAAGGGAAAGACAGAGAATTGGTAGTGTTCGTGATTGACCACAAAGCGAAGGAAGGTCTGTGCGGCGGGTAAATCGCTATGTGGAAGTATGCGTCCTTCATGTCGAGGGCGGTGTACCAGTCCCAAGGATCCAGGGAAGGAATAATGGTCTCCAGTGAAATCATGCAGAACTTCAACTTTACCATGAGTTTGTTGAGTCAGCGCAGATCTAGGATGGGTCGAAGTCCCCTCTTGGCCTTGGAGATTAGGAAGTAGCGGGAGTAAAACCCCCTGCCCCTTAGCTCCCTTGGAACCTCCTCGATCTCTCCCATGGACAGGAGCATTTGGACCTCCTGTATACGGAGTTGCTCGTGAGAGGGGTCCCTGAAGAGGGAAGGGGAGGGAGGATGGGAGGAAGCGGAGAAAGAAAACTGGAGAGAATATCCCTTTTCCACCGGGCGAAGAACCCATCGGTCTGAAGTTATACAGGAGAGACGGTCTCAAAATGGAGGGAAAGGATCCTGGGTGGTGACTGATACGCCGTCCTCGGGCGCACCTTCAAACGTTTTGCTTAGGCCCCGCTGATGGTTTGGGAGGGCCTTGGTTCTGACCAGGTTGGTGGCCATTGGATTTCTTTCTACCACCTCGTCCGCATCTTCTATAGAAGTCCTGCCTCGGACGAGGGGGAGGGTAAAAGCTCTGAGGCTGCGGATTAAAAGGCTTGAGCTAGATGGACCTGGTATGGCCGTTCTTATGTTCTAATGTTATGTTCTTATGTCACCGGGGTGTGAGTACCCAGGGAGCGCATGAGAGCCCTAGAATCTTTCAGGCTCTGTAATCTAGAGTCCGTCTTGTTTGAGAACAGGCCCTGCCTGTCAAATGGCAGGTCCTGCAGGGTCTGTTGCAGCTTTGGTGGCAGGCCAGATACCTGCAACCAGGAGATGCGTCACATAGCTATGCCCGATGCCAGAGTCCTAACCGCTGAGTCTACTGCATCTAAGGAGGCCTGTAAGGAGGTCCTAGCCACCTTTTTGCCCTCCTCCACTAAGGCCCCTAACTCCTGAAATTTCCCCATGGAGTTCCACACGTTATAGCAATACCGACTCAGGAGCGCCTGTTGATTTGTGACCCTGAGCTGAAGACCTCCCGCTGAATAAATTTTGCACCCAAACAGATTTAGACGCCTGGCTATGCCCGATGCCAGGGTTTGATTTGGGTGCTGAGGCCTGTTGACCATGCCGTTCCCTTGCGTTCACCGAGGACAGCACTAGTGAACATGGCTGAGGGTGAGGTACTCATGCTCCTTGGAGGGGACAAAGTATTTCCTCTCCACTCCTCTGGCCATCGGTGGGATAGAGGCGAGGGTCTGCCATATTGTCTTGACGTTGGTCTGGATGGTGCGGATGATGGGCAACGCTACTCGGGATGGGGCCTCCGCCAAAAGGATGTCCACCACTGGATCCTCCAACTCCACTACCTCCTCTGTTTGGAGGTCCATATTACATGACACCCTACATAAAAGGTCTTGGTGGGCACGAAGGTCTATCGGGGGAGGACCCAAGGCTGTTGTCCCCACCACTGCCTCGTCTGGAGAAGATGACGAAGATGCCACAGGGTCCAGGGGGTCCTGTGGTGGATCGTGTAGTGAGGAGTCCTGTTGCCCAGGATCCGCTACACCGAGGCCTGGGACCTGCGTTGGGGTAGGTGCAGCTGCTTCCATACACCCCGGAGGGGGACGAGTTATGGTGGCTTCTGGTACCCAGGGTTCATAATGGGCTGAACGGGAGGCCCCCGATGGAACCCTTTGGGCTTGGTGGTATGCCCACAGTGTCCAGAAGGACCATTGTGCAGGATCCTGATTAGGGTCTTGGCCTTCGTCATGCCATTGGCCCATATTACCTTTGACCCTGGCCTGGAGCTGGGTTGGCTGAGCACAAGGCACCCTCAGACTGTGATGACTATGAGGCGGTACGCAAGGGCCAAGGTGGTGTGGAGCACATCTGTGTAGACTCTCCAGGGTGCAGTGCAGACCGGTACCGGGTCACTGGAGGTGCCAGTGAGGTGTCAGGAAGTGGTACCGGGATCGAGATTGACGTCGATGACCGACCCAGTACCGGGATCCAGACCTGGATCGCGACGATGAACGTCTGCGGGAGCGGCGCCGGGATCGACTCCAGGAAGGTGATCAGCACTGCAATCGGTGCCGGGAGCGACATCGGGAGTCCAAACAGTACTGCGGCCCGGAGTCATGCCGCAAGTGAGAACGGCATTGGGATTGCGAACGGCATCGGGATTGCAAACGGTACCGGGATTGGGAGCGGTGCCGTGTCTCCACACTAGGAGATGGCGGACGTATTAGGGTAGGCTTGCTCCTAGACGGTATAACAGATATTGGAGGCGGTGCCACAGTCTGTGCCGGTGCCGGCTCTGTGAAGGCAATGAGGTCTCTCGCTGTCGTGAATGTCTCCAGCATCGACGGAAGCCAGGGCTCAACCACGGTCCGGGTCGGGGAGCCAGTGTGCACCAGACTCAATGGCTTCTCCCTCGGTGCCGGAGTCAACAGTGCCGATATTGGCGCATGCACCCTCGGTCGCTCTGGTGCTGGACACGACTTCAAGGTTAGCAAAGGAGGTGCCAGCACCTGTTGCTGCAAAACAGTCACCTCCGGCTTGCGCACTCTCTTCTGTCCTGGAGACAGGGAACGGCGCCGAGCTACTTGCACTGGACACGGTGCTGGAGAGGTCTAGTGCTGCGGGCCTCTATCCGAGTCTCCCCGCGGTGCCGTACCTGAAGCCGCCACTGGGGCACTGTGCACCGACGCGCTCCGGGCTGGAACTTGGCGGGCCGATAGGGGATCCGAGCTAAGGGCCGCCTCCATAAGGAGCTGCTTGAGCCTAAAGTCTCGCTCCTTTTTGGTTCGAGGTCTGAACACCTTACAAATCCTACACTTCTCGGCCTGGTGAGACTCCCCGAGACACACTTCAGGCAAGAGTCGTGGGGGTCTCCCGTTGGCATAGGCTTTGAGCAGGTTGAACATGGCTTAAAACCCAAAGCCTTGGGCATGAGCCCGGGCAGCAGGCAGGGAGGAAGGGGGAGGACCCCTTCCAACCTGCTAAACTTAACTACAAGCCTAACTTTATAACTATACCACTATTTACCCTATACTAACTATACATATTAGAACAACGGGAACAAGCAAAAGCTAGGGAGAGTGGAGGACAGCTATGCTGCGTGCTGCAGTTCCAACGACTGTGAGGGGCAGTAAGAAGGAACTGAGGGAGCGCTGGGTCAGCAGGGGTATACATCCAGCGCCATTAAGGCGCTACTCCAGAGGCCTCTACAGCCGACCCACCAGGTGTTGCTAGGGTAAAAATCCTCCGACGATCGTGCACGCAGTGTGCACATGCCTAACTGGAATCGCTGTGAGCAAGCTCTCGAAGAAGCATGTCAAATCCTTTTGAAATTCAGCAAAACTTAATGGGCCCAACAAGATCCTGGGGCAGTGAGTTCCACAGTTGAATTACACATTGTGGACGTACAGTGCCCAATGGGTTACTGCTCAGTGTCACTGGACGTCTCTTCCCTCAGCACTACAGTACCACGAGGCTACAGATACGTTACACAGGCCAGGTAAAGCACTACATACGATGTACTTGAGGAAAGCTACACCCACCCTAGATTGAACATCAAAACACACATAGATATAGAATAAATGAGCCTGGCTGGCGTTACGGCTCACGCGTATTGCTCGGGATAAGGGTGGAGGGACATGGGCTGTGAGAGGGAGGGAGATCAGGGCAAGATGAGAGCCACGCAGATGGGGAGCTGACTCATTTGACTGCTTTTTACAGTTTGCATTGGTGGGATACGCAGTCGAGCAGCCAGTGCTGAGAGAGAACGGGTTTTGTGTGGGATAGAGGGTGGACGTGCTCGCTTTATGCAGCAGCTGCACCATTCTCATTAACTTGAAGTTATTAATTATTATTAATTATTTCAATTAGAGTAGGCCCCCACCAGGGATCAGGGTTCCATTGTTCTAGCTGCTGTATTTTCTGTGTGTCGGGTGCAGCGCTCGAGCCTGCAAATATTCACACAGGAGTAAACATCCTAACTAAATAAATGGACCACGCGGGTGAATGAAATGACGCATGTCAAACTGAACACCCATGGACTGGGGACTTAGATTGTCATTTCCTGGCCTTCCTCTAGGGCACTGAGCCAGCAATCTGAGCCGTGCAGAGACCTCTGCACTTGGGGGCGGGGGAGCCCCATTCATTTCAATGGGACTCCACGTGGACATAATGGTAAGTGGATCCCATTGCAAGTGCAGGGCCAGTGCTTAATAAAGCTTGTGACCCGAGGAGCTCTCGATGCCAACTGGCAGAGGGATCCATAGGGTTACAAAGACCCCCTGGCTTCACCACAGAATGTCAGGTGAGATCTCTAACGAAAGTCTGTGCAGCCCTGGCTCACTGGGAGAGGTACGCATGGCAAATCTGTGAGGAGTTCAGTGCAGACGCTGAAAATGATCTTCCCTGGGCCTTGTGAGTTCAAGGCAGGTCCCCCTGACTTGAGACACATTTCCCCCAGCAGGTAGGCAGAGACACTTATCTCCAAGTGGGCAGGGAGGCATTGTGATTCATACAAGAGAAGTCAATTAGCATACTGGGTCAAACACTAACGAAGAGCTAGTGGAGCCTTGAGAAGATGTAAACAGTGCAGGGCGGGGGGGGGGCGGGGGGAGACACCCTGCTCTTCAAGTGAAGATCAAAAGGTTTGGTTTAGTACAAAATGGGTGCAGATAAACCCTCACTGAAGAAGTAAACTAACCATGGGTTTACTTCAGGAGGCGTGGCTGAAAATTCTAGGAAGAGGGCTTGGGGTAAGCTACCCTCTAGGAAACAGGGGAACTGTGATAAAGTGGGACTGTTCTTAACGTTCTCTCTGAATACTGTGTGGGTGTCTCAGGGTACGTCCAGACTACCCGCCGTATCGGCGGGTAGCAATCAATTTTTTGGGGCTCAATATATCGCGTCTCATCTAGACGCGATATATCGATCCCCGAACGCGCTCCTGTCGACTCCAGAACTCCACCGGAGTAAGCGGCGGTAGCGGAGTCGACACGGGGAGCCGCGGACGTCAATCCCGCGCTGTGAGGACCCGAGGTAAATCGATCTAAGATACTTCGACTTCAGCTACGCTATTCACATAGCTGAAGTTGCGTATCTTAGATCGATACCCACCCAGTGTAGACCAGCCCTCAGTTTCCCCTATGCAGTTCTTAAGTATCTCGGTGGTGGGATAAGGGGGTGTGATTGTTTATATAAATCAATGGCACGCCCACATCTTGAATACTCATCTCAAAAAAGATATACTGGCCCTAGAAAATGTTCAGAGAAGGGCAACTAAAATGACTAGCGGTTTGGAACAGGTCCCATATGAGGAGAGATTAAAGAGGCTGGGACTTTTCAGCTTGGAAAAGAGGAGACAAAGGTGGGATATGATAGAGGTATATAAAATTATGAGTGATGTGGAGAAAGTGGATAAGGAAAAGTTATTTACTTATTCCCATAATACAAGAACTAGGGGCCACCAAATGAAATGAATGGGCAGCAGGTTTAAAACAAATAAAAGGAAGTTGTTCTTCACGCAGCGCACAGTCAACTTGTGGAACTCCTTGCCTGAGGAGGTTGTGAAGGCCAGGACTATAACAGCGTTTAAAAGAGAACTGGTTAAATTCATGGAGGTTAGGTCCATTACTGGCTATTAGCCAGGATGGGTAAGGAATGGTGTCCCTAGCCTCTGTTTGTCAGAGGATGGAGATGGATGGCAGGAGAGAGATCACATGATCATTACCTGTTAGGTTCACTCCCTCTTGGGCACCTGGCATTGGCCACTGTCGGTAGACAGGACATTGGACTGGATGGACCTTTGGTCTGATCCAGTACGACCGTTCTGATGTTCTGTTCAGAGCCCGAGAGGGCCAGTGTGATGGTGTCTGCACAGAGAATGGCCGACACCCTGTCTGCTGGCCACTGATGGCCTGGGCCCCTCCCCTGCAAGGTGCCAACTGAAGGTGTTGGAGAACAAAGAGACCAGGTGACCTCCTGGCCCAGGAAAGAGACAAAGGCAGAGGAGGGGCTGGAGAGTTTCAGTTTGGAGCTGGCTGGGGAAGGGGAGGGACGCCCAGACTGGGACCCCTAGCCCTCAATATGGACCTGACTGAGGTGGTCCTGTTGTCTGTACCTACAAGCTCTGGTTTGGATTGTGTTCCTGTTGCCTAATAAACCTTCTGCCTTACTGGCTGGCTGAGAGTTGCGGTGAATTGCAAGAAGCCGGGGGGGGGGCAGGGCCTTGTCTCCCCCACACTTCTTGGCAGGAATATCTTGGGAGTTAAAGGTATGCACTAAAAACTGTGTTATGGCTTTGTTGTATATGTAACCATTTGTTTCCAGCATTCTTACTTTCTCTCATTTGCATCTCTGTTCTTTGATCGTAAACTAATTCTTGCTTTCACTATAAACATATCTAAGTGGGGTACGTGAAGCAGCTGGCGATCCAACGTTGAATCTCCCAGACTGGTGTGCACGAGTCCTTTAGGAGTAGCACACCTGAGACCTCTGTGAGCGTTCAGTGAGCGGGTGCTGGGCACTCCACAGGGACGCTCGGTTCCCGTGCACCTACTGCTAAGCTGTGCGGAGAGAGTGAGGCCGGCGGGGGCCCGGAAAGTGGAAGATCAAAGGCATTTGATGGCCTGTCTCCTGCTCTCTTTGGGTGATCTCTTTTGAGTGCTCCCTAATTCTTCTAGCTTTACTAACCCTTCCCCCCACAAAGTTCTGGCTGGGGACTAGTCAGGCATCCCTTTGCCACAAGTCAATACCAGAAAAGTTATTTTAACCACCCAGGTCATGAATAAACAGAGCGCTTTCCCCTCCCACTCGGAACCTGTCTCTCCCACATGGCAGGGCCTGGACTGACCCTGCCCAGCCTCACTTTCTCCAAGGTCGTTAAATCAAGGACCACTTTATGCCCTGATCCCCCAGAGAGGCACCCGAGGACAGTGCAGGGAGTCTGTCCCCAGATTCTGGGGAATGCAGAGTCCCACCACTGAGCCGCCCCAGCTGGTCTCGCCTCTGCTTAAAAGTTTTAACTGCCTGGTGGCTGCCGGCTCCTTGAAGAATATCTAAAGTGAAAGCAATAACCCTGACAAAGGATCCTCCGTGCTCCGCCAAGCCTCTCAGAGATTGGGAGTGATGGATGCAGCTCATATGCTGCTGAAGGTTAATTCACTTAGACTCTGCGCACTGCAATTCTCACCAGCTCCTCTGTCGAGTTTATCCCGCCGACCAGCCCCTTTCTCATTACAGTGATCCTGTTATTGCTCCCCTCTCCCAGGCCAGGCAGCATGACGGCCCCCAGAGAGCCAGGCTTTGGAGTTACTCACTTTCCAGCCTCTGAACCAGCGCTTTGTCCTTCACTACCACTTCAGGCTTCATGCTCAGGGCTTCAATGGGGATGTAGAGAACCGTGCGGCCCTTCATTTTCGAACGTGTATCTGGAGAAGGGAGAGACAGATGGATCTGCTGGCCACAATCAAACTCTCTCTCTGGGTCCTCTCTCCTGCACTGGCTTTGGGGCTGGGGGGCAGAAGAGGCGTCTTTTTTCTCTGGTTTTATTTTCTCAGAGTAATCAGAGAATGGCACACGGGGCCTTTCACCTCTAGGGACCAGCTCCAATCAGGGAACACTGGCAGGCTCAAAGAGCGTCAGTGAATGGGATACAAAGTCTTTCACCACTAAGGACCAATTCCACCCTGGCCCTCGGTCAGTGGTGACAAAGATGAAGTGGGTGAGGTGGTACCTTCGGCTCTGTGGAGCTCAAAGACTTGTCTCTTTCCCCATAAGAAGCTGGTCCAACAAAAGATATTACTTCACCCACCTGTGTCTCTCATATGCTGGGACCAACACACTGCAAACAACAGTGGTGCCAAACTCATTTTCCTCTAAAGGCCGGAAATCATAGAATCATAGAATATCAGGGTTGGAAGGGATCTCAGGAGGTATCTAGTCCAACCCCCTGCTCAAAGCAAGACCAATCCCCAACTAAATCATTAATGGCGCTGTGTAAAATCCAGCCGAGCATCCCGTTTTGTACTGGGGACATCATCGGAGTCTCCGGAATAGGAGAGCCCAGAGCAGGCCAACAAGTGTGTAACAAGAAACTGGCCAGGTACCGACATCCTGGTGGAGAGAACCAGACGAGGGCAGCACTGCGAGGCAGCTGAGAGAGAGAGGACATCACTCTACCTGTGAGAGAGGTCATGAAGTGGTATATTTCCGAGAAGAATTCATTCTTGATGCTCTCGGGCCAACTGGTGTTGTGGAAGAGGCGGGGGAGGAAGACACTATTGAGAATTCGCATGAGGGAATCAATGTAGGGTCTCCGGACGGTGCCAAACTGCACTGTCTTCTGGAAATTCTCAGCGGTGATCTCGGCATTCTCATGGCGGATGAAGTAAGTCAGCTGTTTCTGCTCCTGTGAGGGCCAGCCAATGACACGGTGAGGTTAAGTAGCAGTGGGCTTTGCGCCCTCATTGTATCTATGGGGAATGCGTCTTGTCCCCACATCCAACACGCAGAGTTAAAGCAATGGGCCACACGCGTGAAACATAATCAGAACAACGAAATGATAGTCATGAACAAGATACGACAGAGATGAGCTGGCCTGGCTTCTGCACCTCTCTTAGGCCACGTCCACACTACAGAGTAAAATCGAAATTAATAAAATCGATTTTATAAAACAGGTTTTATAAAATCGGTTTTACGCGTCCACACTAGGGCACATTACTTCGGTGGTGTGCGTCCATGGCCCCAGGCTACCATCGATTTCCAGAGTGGTGCACTCTGGGTAGCTCAGTAAAAGAATGGGACCAATAACTTCGATTTCCGTCCACACTAACCCTAAATTGATATAGTAATATCAATTTTAGGGTGACTCCTCTCGTTGAGCAGGAGTACAGAAATCGATTTTAAGACCCCTTAAAATCGATTTTAAGTGCCTTGTAGTGTGGACGGGTACAGCGTTAAATCAATTTAACGCTGTTTAAATCGATTTAACGCTGTAGTGTGGACCAGGCCTTACCTGTTAGAATTCCCTGAGCATCTCAGCCAAAGAGTGAATAAAAGGAGAACAGGCTGACATCATGTATTTAGCATTTCAAAAAGCTTTAGGCAAAATCCGTCCTAAAAGGCTTTTAAGGAAACTAAGGCCTGGAGCCTGCAAACATTTATGCCCGTGCTTAATTTTATGAATAGGATTAGCCTGCCATGGAAGGCACCATGCTGAACCACCAGGGTCCCTTCCCCCTCAACATTCCCTGCAGCACAGCGACCCCTAGTGCTGGAGCATTAGGATCAGCAATAACTCATAGGAGAGAATGTCTCCAAGCAACTAGTCCCAAACCTGGTTAGCTCACGAGGCCAATAGGATGGCAGCACAAACTGATACGACTGCAGCCCCTCCATGGTAACTCTTGTAGGATCTAGGCAGCACGGTGCCAAACAAACCTGATGTGGCATGGTCTGCTCAACCTTCAGTCCAGCAAACTCATCTATGTAGACAACAAGCAATTGCTTGCTGACATCCTTCAGAAAGAGATCCAGGGTTGCAGCGTGCTCTTCTGTCCACATGTCATCCCTTAGGCCACTCAGGACCACCCGGCTTCGGATGCAGGGTTTCTGCGGAAAGAGGACAGGATAGCAGCAGCTTTAGCAAAGCCAAGGAGAGATGGGGCAATGGTTTCTGTGAGGTGGACACCTGCTTCTCTCCGAACTGGACTGAAACATACAGGCATGGCCTTCCCATTTCACAGAGCAGGCCTGAGAATGGCCATCAAATGGGAGTGGATTCTCCTCCGCACCAAGTCGCACTGCACTGGGATTGGATACCAGAAAGTGAAAGCCTCCTGATCTCATTGCAAATCCTCGTTAGCCAATCGCTGTCCCCTGAGGCCTCTCAGGAATGTATAGGAGAGGCTAATTTGTCAAAGTAGTTGAAAGACAATCAAAGCTTCCATAGCTTTCTAGGCCAAGCTGTTAGGCAACCTGATCCTTGCTGGGGAGGAGAAGGTAGGAGACAACAAAGAGCCAAAATGTAAGGAATGAAGAAGCAAATTCTGAGCTAAGCAGAGCAGCTGTTTGGGTTTGGAAGGGTTTTTTTAGAACAGACATTAAGCTTTGTCTCCACTTCTCATTCTCAAGAGCGTCTAAAGAAAACCTGGGAATTAGGATCAAATTAAGGTAACGTCTGGCATGAAAGTTTAGAGCCAGATGTTACCTGCATTAATGTGACAAAACTTGATACTGTGCCATGCAAGCACCCTCCTTCCTTCTATCCTTTCTGATCGAGGCTGTGAGGGAGGAGGCGCCTGATGACAGGTTAGAACACAGTTCAGACATGGCATCCCATCCCCTCCGTGTGACTGATCGGAGAGGGGAGGATGGATTAATGTTCATTGCCAGTAATCATCATCAGAATCACTTACGGTGCCATGGAATCTGCAAGTGCTTTGCAGCGTGAAATGCAACCCTCGGAAGGGGGAACAAGGCAGCCATTTCACCGTTCCACAGGGAGTTTAAGACAGAAAATGAAGGTGGATTCCACATCCAACAGCAGTGGCAGCAGGGAATTTAAAGAGGTAAAGTGGGATCACCCGAACTGGAAGCTGGCCAGGACATCAAGATAACGTATTAGTCATTCCATGTATAGGAAAGTCTTGTATTTGATGGCCGTCCTTTCTTACCCCAGCCCCGTCATGGGGGCTGCGTCATCCTTTCGTGATATTACAGAAAGGGAATGTCATATCCTCAAGCACAGCATGGGTAATACAACGGCCCACAAAGGACATTGGGGCCCTCTGACCTACCAGATCCACCTCTTTTTCCTCTGGGATGGTGACAGCACCCACGTCTGCCTCACCTTCTCCCTCGCCATCGCAAGGTCCAAGAGGACTGATTCCTTGGAGAAGACAAAATGTAAAGACACAAAAAATAAGTGGCTCTTCTCTGAGCCTTGACACTTTCCCCCTCCTTTAATGATGAGTGAGTTTAGCACGGGTGGAAGGTGTCAGCTCAACAGCCCCTGGAGAATGAATCATAGAAATGTAGGGCTGGAAGAGACCTCAGGAGTTCTAAGTCCAGTCCTCTGCATTATTCTAGACCACCCTGACAGGTGGTTGTCTAAACTGTCCTTAAAAACCTCCAGTGACAGAGATTCCACAACCTCCCTAGGCAATTTGTTTCAGTGCTTAATTAGGAAAAAATTTCCTAGCTGGAAGGGTAATCTCCCTTGCTACAATTTAAGTCCATTACTTCTTGTCCTGTCCTCAGTGGATAAGAACAATTTATCACCCTCATCTTTATAACCACCCTTGACTTAGGTGAAGACCCCTCTCAGTCTTCTCTTCTCCAGACTAAACAAACCCAATTTTTTCACTCTTTCCTCATAGGTCATGTTTTCTAGACCTTTCATCATTTTTGTTGCTCTCCTCTGGACTTTCTCCAATCTGTCCACATCTTTCCCGAAGTCTGGACACCAAACTACAGCTGAGTCCTTATCAGTGCTGGGCTGTGGCAGAATTACTTCTCACCCCTTGTTTACAATACTCCTGCTAATACAGCCCAGAATGAGGTTTGCTTTTTTTTGCAACAGCATTACCTGGCTGACTCCACTATCTCCCTAGGGAACCCATTCCAGTGCTTCACCACCCTTCTCATGAAAAAGATTTTCCTAATATCCAACCTAAACCTCCCCCACTGCAACTTGAGACCATCACTTCTTGTTCTGTCATCCGGTACCACTGAGAACAGCCTAGATCCAGAATGGCTGCGAGATGGGAGCATTCAGTCACCACTGAGCCACCTTGAAAGTGGTGCCTTTGAGCTGAAAGCCTCTATATCCTATTTCCCGATTTTGTGAAGCAACCCATCCGCCCTGACTTGAGGCCAAAATGGAACCAGTGCCCTTGATACGAAAGGCCCAGTGTCCTATTCCCTAAGCCAGCCAGTCAGTTCCCATCAACCTGAAGAAAACTGGAACTGGATATGAAAGTCCCCGTTATCCCATTCCCCAAACCCTCGAGCGAACAGTAAACCCTGAGCACAACAAAACAGATTCAGGAGTAACCGACTATTCCATTGTCACGGCACATGGAAAGAGAGACGAGGAAAAGGAAACGGGACTGTAAGAAGAGATGAAGGCTCATGGATTTTGGAGCACTTTGTGAGGCAGGTTCCTAAAGCACCGTGAGCCTCCCTCGAGCCGAGTGACAAGACATGGTTACGGAAGAGTGACGTACAGCTAAATGTTTCTGTTCCTGAATGTCGGCACCACAAATGTGACACCCTGTAAACCCAGCAGAGAGGGACCTCAGGGACACTTTCAATGTTGTCACAAAGCGTGACAAATTAACCGTCAAGCTGAAACAGAAACTCTCTAATATCAACTCTTTAAATTGACTGTCCCCCACCCCCACCCCTTGCTCCTCAAATCAAATGCAGTGGGACACTCCACTGCCCATAACAAGCCATCATTTGCGTTTCAGTTACACCAGAATCCAGAGTGAGGCACCCTCTGCACATAGCGAGGGAATGAAGAACAGTCGCCTTCTGATTGGCCACAAATACTTTTCCTTAATACGAAACTGTTAACAAGCGAATGTATGGGTTGGTGAAAGGTGCCAGCTTGGCCTTCCCCAGACATGGAGTCCTTCATTTATCACCAAAGCTGGTACAGCTGGGCAGCAGCAGAGTAAACTCCCCCCCCCCCGCCCGCTCCCCAGTTCGTACACAGTCCACATCAGTATGCCACAGCCGGGGGAATCCCTTGTAGGGAAGACAAGAGTTTAGTTTACCTGGGCTAGATTTTAAAGGTATTTGAGTGCCTAACTCCCATAGATTTAAAATCGATGCCTATAGCGCATTTGGCCTTTGCGTCTCCGCCGAGGCTGCCAGCACCGGAGCAGATGGTGGTGATAATCGTAATGTGGAACTGGCCTGAATTCATTTCACAAGTGGCAATCGAATGGCATCAGGTGGGTATGAATTGCAGCCACTCCTGACCCACGCCAGTTCTACACCCGTGGCCCAGAGATGGAGGAGACCAATCTCCATCTCGGCCCTGCCATGAGCTAGCGATCCCCACCCTTTAGCATTCTGCGATCATGTATAAAAGCTGCTTTGGAATTTCTCTCAATCTGAATTCACGGCTAAACAACCAGCAGGCTAGAATCTCACCGAGCGATGTAGTAATCTGCTCACTCAAACAGACCCACCTTTGGTTCTGCATTTCTAGAGCACGAGCCCTAGTCACAGAATCAGGGAAGTGAGAGATGGAAAGCTATCTTGCCCAGGTCCAGCATAGAGCACCTCAAAACTCGGGAATTTCAGGTCTCATCTAGGAGACCCCCACACCAGGTGTCCCAGTAGCAAACCTCCCTGTAATCATCTACATATCAGGTCTGAAATCTCTAGAGACTCAAATCCTAGGAATATTGTTTGCTTCTTCCACATTTCTGAGCCCAGGTAAGGTCTTGTTTGCTTCCCATGAAAGAGCCTGTGGGGTGCTTTTTGTAAGAGTCGGGATTTGCTCTGGCATCCTCAGCTAAAATGTCCATTCCTCCCACTCCTCTCTGCTGTGCTCTACTTAAGTGACTGCATTTCACGGGTGAAATTAAATCCAGAGGGGAGCAAGAGCCATACCTAGACATCATCACTCCCAGTGCTAATTAACAATTTCCAGGGGCATAACTACCCCACCCAGCGCAGAAAAAAGCCAAGACTAGAGGAAACCTGAAAACACCCCTGGAAAGATCCAAAACAATGAGTTAGACTATCACACTAGCAGATACTTCACTACTGTAACACGTGCAAAGCTAAGCCTGGTTCTCAACAAATACAGAATCGGTGACCATAAACTAGATATGGAAACCGGGAGACACGGTTCCAAGCTAGAGAGAAGTGACGGTGCCAGCCAGCGTGACACAGGAGGAGAGACTGAGACAGAGAGACTTCCTACTGCGGCATCTGAAATAAGAGCGAGTACCAGAGAAATATCCTCAAACTATCAGGAATCACACACGACTTTTCATCCCAAAGCTAGAGCAGCTTTCCACTCCTAGGAGCTGACGGAGAGTCTCCTTTCAGCCAAGTGCTAGAGGCCTGAGCTTCTGGAGCAGGAGGAATTATGGGCGAGGGTAGGATTGTCCACAGCCAGCTAGCCCATGCTGTTGTAACTACGCTGCTACTCTTAGCAGGCCATCTCAACTAAAGCTAGCTTGGATACGCCACCACTTGCCGCCATCGCCCCTCCTGACAGCTGTGCACAAAATACCCTGAGTTCCAGATCTGCCTCTGCTGTGCGGCTCCGAGCCACCACCGTGCCTAGTGCAGGACCTCCTGGCTGTCACTAGCCATCCCCTGTTCAAATCCAGGCTCCTCTAATACTCGCGGCCTCATTTTAGAAATTTGGACCCCGATCTTCAGAGGGGCTGAGAATCCCCAGCTCCTAATGGCACCAGCGGGCGTTGGGGGTGCTCTGCAGCTCGGAAAATCAGGCCCAGGGTGTCCTAATATAAGAACCGAGGGGCCACCTCTAAAGGGATTGGTTACCATGAACGGCTACCTAGACAAAGTGGGGGAGGCAATACCCGACCAACTTCCGTAGCTGGGAGCGACCGGGGACAGACATGGCTACAAAAACAGCCAGGGAGACAAACAGGCCAGGGGAGACAGCTGCCAACAGGGGAGGTCTGATGACTCAGGGTATATCAAGGGGGACCAGCAGGCGGTCAGGCCATGCCTGGGTGCTGGTGTTACAGACCTAATCTTTGCTCCCTTTCCTCTTGTCTTCTGTTTCACGCTCCCTTATCCCTAATCAAACCCTCTGCACTGGCTGACTATAACCCTCCCGCGGCTTCATCTCCCAGGGAGCCCGCCCATGGAAGTGCTTCCCAATTCAGCCAGCGTTTAGCTGCCTGACAGGGGATGTCATTTCACTGCCTGTCGCGGCAGACTGGATTGGAGCAGAAGCTCTGAGCGGAGCCGGCTTCGTGCACGTTACATTAGGCAGCAATGATCACTGGAACGTAAGAGCTAGCGTGAGCTCTGAAGAGCTGCTGCTGGAAATCCGGGTGGGTTACTGTGGTAACACACTGAAGGGAAACAATTTGAGGGAGGGGGGAGCTCACAGACCTGGTTAAGATAAACATCTCCCGCTAGGAGTTTTAAATGATAAGTCTGAAGACAGGAATGATTGAAAAGACAGCATAGATCAGGGGTCCGACACTGAGAGACAGAGCTTTTCACCTCTAGCGCATCAGTTCCAATACTGGCTCTCACGTGGGTTTACGGGGGGGCAAGGAATGGGATAGAGGGCCTTTCACCTCTAGGCCACTGGTTCTGATCCAGCCCCACACGGGGAGCGCTGGCTGGCTCTTGGGAAGCAGGGAGTGGGACACGGGGCCTTTCACCTCTAGAGCAGTGGCTGCATCTGGCACCACGTCCGAGATGATTGGTCAGTTTAGGGAGTGGGATGAAGAGTCATCCATGGCTACAACGGCAGTTGTAATCCAGCCCCAGGTTGATGGCTTTTTTACCCAAACCTCCCCAAATATTATAACTATTGTAACGGTAGCTGGGGCTTCAGGGTGCCCATAAGGAACAAGACCAGCAGCTGTCTTCAGCTCGCCTGTATCTGGAATTGGGTGAAGGGTCGGGCTGCACTTCACTCCCTGTACCAGGAGGCCATGAAGGTAACACTGGGTTTGATTTAACAAGGTGAGGCCTAACTGGACATTTTTCTGTCCAGTGTAACATCCCACCCTCACAGCTCCAGCAGTGTAGACAGGACCCAGATTGCTGCCTGGGGTTTAGCCAGCATCTCCTGTGGACCTGTAGTTACACCACTGCACTAGGACCCACGAGACCCGGCGTCTATTCCTGGCTCTGTCCGAGATGTGCTGTATAGCCACGGGCGAGCTCCCGTGCCTGTGTTTCATTCTCATCCTTTGTCTAGCGAGACTGTTAGCTCTGCGACAGAGACTATCCCTCACCGGGTGTTTGTACGATGCAGTACTGCAGGTGCTACTGTCATCAGAATAGACTTGCTGAGAGCTGGTTAGATCAGCGGTTTACCACCTTTTTTCACTTGTGGGCCCCTGAACGTTTTGGTATGGAGGTGCGGCCCCCTTTGGAAATGATAGACAGTCTGCAGACCCTGCACAGACCACAGGTTGAAAACCATTGTTCTATGGGAACAACAACCTTTCACAGACCCCTTAGGTACAGTCTGCAGACCCCCAGGGATCCGGGGACCACAGGTTGAAAACCATTGGGTTAGACGAATTTTATGGTGACTAAAATGCCCAAACCCTGTCCAGGACAATGTTGGCACAAGAATAAAAGGGAGAAAGAAAGAAATCTAGGCTGGAAATGAGAAGGTTCCTAACTCTAACCCGACCTTCCTCCCGTAGTTTCCTCATCTGGAGCGGGGCGGATTTGAAAGATCTGTCTCTTAGTGGGGTCTAGGTGCCTGGGCTAGGCACAACCCAGGTCTGAGGTTCTCATGGTGCGGGAGGTTTAAAGAGAGGTTCTGGAACAGCCCCGCAGTAGGAATAGTGGGGGGCAAACAACTAGTTTGAAGCCGGAGCTTGTTAAGTTTAAACGGGCTGTGACAGGGTGACCAGGGACTGGACTCCATGACCCAGGAGGACCTTGTCAGTCCTGTGTACAAGGGTGGAGCTGCAACAGCCAAAACAATGGCGCGGAATCTGAAGGGCCTGGAGCTCTCACCACTTGAAAACCAGGCCCTAAGAGTGTAGTGTAGACAAGGCCCAAGAGGCTGCAGTCTGGCCAGATGTCTAGTTACTGACATGACCTTTGCACCCGGGTTTGGTCCAAAATAGGGTGTATAGAGCTAGTGGCCGGATTTGCCAAGGTGCTGAGCACCTGTAACCCCCAGGAAGCGGCGGGGCGCTGAGAGAGTTGGATCATGTGAGCAGCAAGCAGTGCTAGTGAAGAGTTTGGGGAAATACCAGTTTCCTCCGGGGGCGGTGCCGGCAGACCCACTTCACTATCCGACACCAAGGAGGGTCCCCGCACAGCACTTTTGCGCTGCTTTTTGTCCCCGGGCGTGCCGCGGCGGCGAGCACTCATTGTTCACCAACGGCTCTGTGAAAAAAACAAACCTGTATTTAGGAAACCGACTGCACAACCAGAAGGAAAAACAGTCTAACAGGGCAGGCGGGACAGTCAAGGTCCTATTCCCAGCTCTGGGAGGGGAGTGGGAGCTAGGGGGTTAGAGCGGGGGGGGGCTGGGAGCCAGGACTCCTGGGTTCTCTCCCCGATTCTAGGAGAGGAGTGGGGTTCCTCTGCCCCCCCACACCTGCAGCTCCCCTCCCACATAGCTACCCCCACCTGCCTCCTCCCACTTCTCTGACCCTCCCCTCACCTGCCCACCTCTCCCCCAGCTGCCCTTTCCACCTATCCCTTCTCCCACCTACTCTCTCCCTCTGCAGCCTACTGCCTCCCCTCACTTGCCCTCTCCCCCACACCTACCCCTCCCTCTGCAACCTGCCCCCCATCTCACCTCCACACCCACCCCTCCCACTTCCCACCTGCCCCTGCTCCCATAGCTACCCCTCCCACCTGCCCCTTCCTCCATGCCTCCCCCACCTCTTCACATCTATCCCTTCCTCACTTGCCCCCTCCCCCACAGCTAACCCTTCCACCTGCCCCTTCCTTCCCCTGCCCTCCCCCCAGCTACTCCCTTCAACCTGCCCCTCCCCTCACTCCTCCACCATGCCTCTCCCACCCCTTCACATCTGTCCCTTCCCTCACCTGCCCCCTCCCCTACAGCTACCCCTCCCACCTGGCCCCTTCTCCAGGTACGTCCTCCTTCAACCTGCCCCTCCCCTCACTTCTCCGCCAGACCTCCCCATCGCTTCACATCAGTCCCTTCCCTCACCTGCCCCCTCCCCCACAGCTACCCCTCCCCTCCCCTGCTCCCTCCCCCAGCTGCCCCTTCCTTCAGCCTGCCCCCTCCCCACACATTTCCCCCTCCTCTTCACATCTGCCCCTCCCACAACCTGCCACCTCCCCTCACTCCCCCCACACACTTCTCTCACGCCTTCACAGCTGTCCCCCCACAGCTTCCCTTCCCACTTGCCCCTCTCCTCACCTGCCTACCTCTCCCCCAGCTGCCCCACCCTTCAACCTGCCCTCCCTCACTTCCCCACACACTTCCCTCTCCCCTTCACATCTGCCCCTCCCCTCATCTGCCTCCTCCCCCACAGCTACCCCCCTTCAACCTGCACCTCCCCTCACCTGCCCACCTCCCCCCAGCTGCCCCTTCCTTCCACCTGCCCCTCCCCGCACTCCCCCCACGCACTTCCCCCTCCCCTCACCTGCCCCGTCCCCCACACACTTCCCCCTCCCCTTCACAGCTGCCCCTCCCGTTCCCTCCCCCACAGCTTCCCTTCCAACCTGCCCACCTGCCCCCCAGCTGCCCCCTCCTTCAACCTGTCCCCCTCCCCCACACATTTCCGCCTCCCCTAGTTACCCCCTCCTTCAACCTGCCGCTCCCCTCACCTGCCCACTTCCCCCCTGCTGCCCCCTCCTTCAACCTTCCCCCTCCCCTCACTCCCCCAACACACTTCCCCCTCCCCTTCACAACTGCCCCTCCCCTCACCTGCTCCCTCCCCCACACTTCCCCCTCCCCCCACCTGCCCCTTCCCCTTCACATCTGCCCCTCCCCTCACCTGGCCCCTCCCCCACAGCTACCCCCTCCTTCAACCTGCCCCTCCCCTCACCTGCCCACTTCCCCTCTGCTGCCCCCTCCTTCAACCTTCTCCCTCCCCTCACTCCCCCAACAGACTTCCCCTCCCCTTCACAGCTGCCCCTCCCCCCACCTTCCCCCTCCCCCACACACTTCCCCCTTCCCCACCTGCCCCCTCCCCTTCACAGCTGCCCCCTCCTTCAACCTTCCCCCTCCCCTCACTCCCCCCACACTTCCCCCTCCCCTTCACAGCTGCCCCTCCCCTCACCTGCTCCCTCCCCCACACACTTCCCCCTCCCCCCACCTTCCCCCTCCCCTTCACATCTGCCCCTCCCCTCACCTGCCCCCTCCCCCACAGCTGCCCCCTCCTTCAAGCTGCCCCTCCCCCACACCTCACTCCCACCCCACCTCACCCCTGCCCCGCACGCACCGTTCCAACTCGCCCCTCGGGCCCCGCCCACCCGCAGCGTCTCCCCGGGCAACCGAGCAACGGACGCTGCGGGGCGGAGCGCGAGCCGGGGCGGGAGCCAATCAGCAGAGGGCCGGGGGAAGGAGCGCGCGCCGCTTGAGTGGCGGTTGGGGCGAGGGGAGGGGAGCGCGCGCCGCTTGAGTGACAGTTGGGGAGGAGGAGCGACTGGGACGGGAGGCGCCCTGTCAATCCTACCGAGAGACGCTTCTGATTGGAGAACCAGCGGGAACGGAAGGGATGGGTGGGACTAAGAAAAACTGTCAATCTTGCCCAAGAAGGAAGCTGATTGGAGGGATGGGGGGTAAGGGGTGGGAAGAAGGAAAGCGTCCCCCCTCAAATTCACTGAGGAGGAATTGAATCCTGTTCCCCCCGCCCTGCCCGGTCTGGGTAACAGCTCCCATCATGCAGCGGGAGGGGTTGCCAATGAGACCCTAGCATCAGTCCCAGAATGCATTGCACCGACCAAACAGGAGCGGAGCTCCCCCAGTAGATTGCTGTACCCCAATGTGAGCAACAGTCCCAGAATGCATTGCTGCACCCACTATGAGCGGAGGTCCCAGAATGCATTGCTGCACCCACTATGAGCCACAGGCCCTGAGCGGAGCTCCCAGAATGCATTGCTGCACCCACTATGAGCCACAGGCCCTGAGCGGAGCTCCCAGAATGCATTGCTGCACCCACTATGAGCGGAGGTCCCAGAATGCATTGCTGCACCCACTATGAGCGGAGGTCCCAGAATGCATTGCTCCACCCACTATGAGCCACAGGCCCTGAGCGGAGCTCCCAGAATGCATTGCTCCACCCACTATGAGCGGAGGTCCCAGAATGCATTGCTGCACCCACTATGAGCCACAGGCCCTGAGCAGAGCTCCCAGAATGCATTGTTCCACCCACTATGAGCCACAGGCCCTGAGCGGAGCTCCCAGAATGCATTGCTCCACCCACTATGAGCCGCAGGCCCAGAGCAGACCTCCCAGGATGCATTGCTACACACACACTACGAGCTGCCGGCCCGGAGCAGAGCTCCCAGAATGCATTGCTACACACACTATGAGCCACAGGCCCAGAGCAAAGGTCCCAGAATGCATTGCTACACACACTATGAGCCACAGGCCTGGAGCAAAGGTCCCAGAATGCATTGCTCCACACACTATGAGCCACAGGCCCAGAGCGGAACTCCCAGAATGCATTGCTACACATGCACTACGAGCTGCCGGCCCGGAGCGGAGCTCCCAGAACGCATTGCTACACACACTATGAGCCACAGGCCCAGAGCAAAGGTCCCAGAATGCATTGCTACACACACTATGAGCCAGAGGCCTGGAGCAAAGGTCCCAGAATGCATTGCTACACACACTATGAGCCGCAGGCCCGAAGTGGAGGTCCCAGAATGCATTGCTACACACCCTATGAGCCACAGGCCCAGAGCAAAGGTCCCAGAATGCATTGCTACACACACTATGAGCCAGAGGCCTGGAGCAAAGGTCCCAGAATGCATTGCTACACACACTATGAGCCGCAGGCCCGAAGTGGAGGTCCCAGAATGCATTGCTACACACCCTATGAGCCACAGGCCCAGAGCAAAGGTCCCAGAATGCATTGCTACACACACTATGAGCCAGAGGCCTGGAGCAAAGGTCCCAGAATCCATTGCTCCACACACTATGAGCTGCAGGCCCGGAATGGAGGTCCCAGAATGCATTGCTACACACACCATGAGCTGCAGACCCAGAGCAAAGGTCCCAGATGCATTGCTGCACACCCTATGAGCTGCAGACCCAGAGCAAAGGTCCCAGAATGCATTGCTGCACACCCTACGAGCCGCAGACCCATGGAATGGGAACACTTTATGTACTGCGTGTCTCAAGAACCTGGAGCCAGCCAGTTCCCCTGATTGGACCTAGCCCTAGCAATCACTCATTCCCTAGTCATGTCTGGTCCCTACCCAACAGAGTAAGACCCTCTTTGTGCCAGAAGCTAGCTGGGTGACTAGGGTGGCAGTGGGACAGCCGCCTCCCCACCCTCCTCCCGGACAGATGCAAACCATTCTAAGAGGATGGTACTTGGTGGAGGCTGGTGGGCTCCCCCCAGGAACACTATCTGGCACCAGCTTGGCCTATGAGATGTCACCTTCTTCAGTCCTGAGGCACCCACACACTATTCAGAGAAAACATTAAGAACATTCCCACTTCGTTACACCATCCCCATACACGCCATCTATTCATCCACTGATCCCCATACACAGCTATCCATCCATCCCCATACACAGCTATCCATCCATCCATCCGTCCCCGTAAATGCCATCCATCCATCCATCCATCCCCATACACAGCTATCCATCCATCCATCCCCATACACACCATCTATCCACCCACCTATCCGTCCCCGTAAATGCCATCCATCCATCCATCCATCCATCCATCCCCATACACAGCTATCCATCCATCCATCCATCCCCATACACACCATCTATCCACCCACCCATCCGTCCCCGTAAATGCCATCCATCCATCCATCCATCCCCATACACAGCTATCCATCCATCCATCCCCATACACGCCATCTATCCACCCACCCATCCGTCCCCGTACATGCCATCCATCCATCCCCGTACACAGCTATCCATCCATCCATCTATCCATCCATCCCCATACACGCCATCTATCCACCCACCCATCTGTCCCCATACACGCCATCTATCCACCCATCCATCCCCGTATACGCCATCCATCCATCTATCCATCCATCCTCATACATGCCATCTATTCATACACACATCCATCCCCATACAGGCCATCTATCCACCCACTCATCTGTCCCCGTACATGCCATCCATCCATCCATCCATCCCCATACACAGCTATCTGTCCATCCATCCATCCGTCCCCATGCACGCCATCTATCCACCCCTCTGTCCCCATAAATGCCATCCATCCATCCATCCATCCCCATTCACAGCTATCCATCCATCCAGCCATCTATCCGTCCGTCCCCATACACGCCATATATCCACCCATCCGTCCCTGTACACACCACCCATCCATCCCCGGACATGCCATCCATCCATCCCCACACACAGCTATCCTTCCATCCCTCCCTCCCTCCATCCCCGTACATGACATCTATCCATCCATCCATCCTGGATTCTCCCGGCTGCCTCCCCCTCCCAACTCCAGTAATCCTGCTCCCACCCTTGTCCCCCCCGCTGCCCCACCCAGTGCTGACCTCACTCCCGTTCCAGCCAATGGGGTGGCAGAACAGCTCTGGCGCGGAAGGCACCATTGTGACATCGCCCGTTTACATACGGTTTGCAGCAGTCGGTTACCGGCCCCCCCGGTGCCGGCAACAGGAGCCCGGCATCCGAGTCCCTCCCTCCCGCTCGCACCGTGAGCAGAGCCGGGCGGCGGGGGCGGGGGCGCTCCTGGCCGGGGGTAACCCTGGCACTAGGGGCTGTCGGGTGGGAGACAGAGGGGCCTGTCCCCTCTAGGGGGCGCTGGATCTGGGAGACCCCCCAGATCCAGCGCCCCCTAGAGGGGACAGGCCCCTGCCCCATTCCCCACCCCCCTGAACCAGCCAGTCCCCGCCCTGGGGCCGGGTGAGAGCTGGCGCCCCCCAGAGGGGACAGGCCCCTGCCCCATTCCCCGCCCCCCTGAGCCAGCCAGTCCCTGCCCTGGGGCCGGGTGGGAGCCGGCGCCCCCTAGAGGGGACAGGCCCCTGCCCCATTCCCTGCCCCCCTGAACCAGCCAGTCCCCGCCCTGGGGCCGGGTGAGAGCTGGCGCCCCCCAGAGGGGACAGGCCCCTGCCCCATTCCCCGCCCCCCTGAGCCAGCCAGTCCCCGCCCTGGGGCCGGGTGGGAGCCGGCGCCCCCTAGAGGGGACAGGCCCCTGCCCCATTCCCTGCCCCCTGAGCCAGCCAGTCCCCGCCCTGGGGCCGGGTGAGAGCTGGCGCCCCCCAGAGGGGACAGGCCCCTGCCCCATTCCCCGCCCCCCTGAGCCAGCCAGTCCCCGCCCTGGGGCCGGGTGGGAGCCGGCGCCCCCTAGAGGGGACAGGCCCTGCAGGTGGGAGCCGGTGCCCCCTAGAGGGGATGGGGCCCTGCCCCGTTCCCTGCCCCAGCCAGTCGTAACGTGGCCATTGGTTGTCTCTCTCTCCTCAGGCCATGGCCGCCCACGTGCCCCTGCCCCCTGGCCTGCCCCAGCTGCTCAAAGCCGGCACCAGGTACTTCTCCGGCCTGCAGGAGTCGCTCTTCAGCCACATCACGGCCTGCCGGGCCCTGGCCCTGTGCCTGCGCACCTCCTACGGGCCGCAGGGCCGCAACAAACTGGTGATCACCCACCTGGGCAAGGCCCTGTGCACGGCCCACGCCGGCACCATCCTGCGGGAGCTGGAGCTGGAGAACCCGGTGGCCCGGATGCTGGGCGCGGCCAGCCAGGCCCAGGAGGAGGAGACGGGCGACGGGGCCAACGCCGTGGTGCTGCTGGCCGGGGCGCTGCTGGACAACGCCGAGAAGCTGCTGCGCGCCGGCCTGCCCGTGGCCGCCGTGCGGGACGGCTACGACACGGCCTGCAAGGAAGCCGTGCGGCTGCTGCCCGGCCTGGCCTGCCACGCGCTGGCGGATCTCCGGGACCCGGACGGGGTGGCCTGGGCCCTGCGCGCCGCCGTGGGCAGCAAGCTCTTCGGCTACCAGGATTTCCTGGCCGGGCTGGTGGCTCGGTGCTGCGTGGCCGCGCTGAGCCCGGAAGGCGCCTTCGAACCCGACAACGTGCGCCTCTGCAAGGTGCCGGGGGGCGGCGTCACCGACTCCTGCCTGCTGGAGGGGATGATCTTCTGCACGGAGGCCGAGAGCCGGGCACACCAGGCGCACGAGGCCCGGATCGCCGTGTACTGCTGCCCCTTCGCCCTGGCCCGCGGCGAGGCCAAGGGCACGGTGCTGTTCCAGGGGGCAGCGGAGATGCGGGCGTACGGCGACGCCGAGGAGGAGCTGCTGGGCCAGCGTGTCCGGGCCATTGCCGAGGAAGGGGCCGGCGTGGTGGTGGTGGGCGGGCGGGTGGACCCGCTGGCCCTGCAGTACGCCGACCAGTTGGGGCTGATGGTGGTACGGCTTGGCTCCCGGCTGGAGCTGCAGCGCCTATGCCGGGCTGTGGGCGCCGTCCCGCTGGCCACCCTGGTGCCCCCACCGCCCGGCGCCATGGGGCACTGCCAGCGCGTCTACCTGAGCGAGATCGGGAGCACGGCCGTGGTGGTTTTCCACCAGGACGGCGGCGCCTGCCCTGTGGCCACCATCCTGCTGCGAGGGGCCACCGATGAGCTGCTCTGCAGCCTGGAGGAGGCGGTGACCGATGGGCTGAACACCTACAAGGCCCTGGTGGGCGACCGCCGGCTGCTGCCCGGGGCAGGGGCCGCGGAGATGGCCCTGGCCGTGCGGTTGGCCACGCTGGGTACCTACCTCCCCGGCCTGGAGCAGTACGGCATCCTGGAGTTCGCCCAGACTCTGAAGACCCTGCCGGCGGCACTGGCCGAGAACGCTGGGCTGCCAGTCAATGAGACCATGGCGGCGCTGGAGGCCCTGCACCAGCTGGGGACGGCCACCGCCGGCGTCCGGCCGGGCGAAGGGGGGGCTCCCACCATGGACGCAGCCCGGGAGGGCGTGCTGGACTCCTTGCTGGTCAAGGAGAGGGTCCTCCGCCTGGCGGCCCACACGGCCACCACCCTGCTGGGCGTCAGCCACATCCTAGTGGCCAAGAAGAGCGGGGGGCCTAAGGTCCGGGGGGAGAACCCCAACTGGGACCTGGAACCCGACGCCCTGGAGTGAGCCGCTGGCAAGGGAGAGGGCGCTGCCCCGCGGCCACATGGAACTGGGCCCCCGCCGGCCCTCTGGGCCCTGCCCCACATCCACCCATTGGCACCCCAATAAACAGCTTCTCACCGCGTTACACAGACTCTGCCCTCAGTCCTGCCCTCCTCCCTCCCCATTGCGCCAGGTGCTGCCCAGACCCCCCCAGCCGAGATCGGGGCCCCGTCGCGCCAGGTGCTGCACAGACCCCCTAGCACCTTCCAGAGGAGAGCGCCCCCTTCTGAGCTCCCCACAACGCTCCCTGCCTCACAGCGCCCCCTAGCGCTGCCCTGGGGCCAGCCCTGCCTGCCAGGGGAGAGCGCCCCCTGCTGAGCCCCAACCCCGCTCCCTGCCTCACAGCGCCCCCTAGTGCTGCCCTGGGGTCAGTTCTGCCTGCCAGGGGAGAGCGCCCCCTGCTGAGCCCCAACCCTGCTCCCTGCCCCACAGCGCCCCCTAGTGCTGCCCTGGGGCCAGCCCTGCCTGCCAGAGGAGAGCGCCCCCTGCTGAGCTCCCCGGCCCTGCTCCCTGCCTCACAGCGCCCCCTAGTGCTGCCCTGGGGCCAGCCCTGCCTGCCAGAGGAGAGCGCCCCCTGCTGAGCCCCTCCCCGCCCGCTCCCTGCCCCACAGCGCCCCCTAGCGCTGCCCTGGGGCCAGCCCTGCCTGCCAGCAGGAGAGCGCCCCCTGCTGCCCCCACCCCCGCTTCCCTGCCCCACAGCGCCACCCTATCACCAACCCTGGGCCAGCCCACTGCCAGCGGAGGAGCGCCCCCTGCTGAAGTCCCCACCCACTCCCTGCCCCACAGCGCCCCTAGCACTGCCCTGGGGCCAGCCCTGCCTTGCCAGGGGAGAGCGCCCCCTGCCGATCCCCACCCCACTCCCTGCCCCACAGCGCCCCCTAGCGCTGCCCTGGGGCCAGCCCTGCCTGTGCCAGAGGAGAGCGCCCCCCTGCTGAGCCCCAACCCCGTTCCCTGCCCCACAGCGCCCCCATAGTGCTGCCTCTGCCAGGTTGAGGATCGCCCCTGCTGATCCCCCACCCCACTCCCTGCCCCACACCGCCCCCTAGTGCCGCCCTGGGGCCAGCCCACTGCCAGGGGAGAGCGCCCCCTGCTGAGCCCCCATCCTACTCCCTGCCCCACAGCACCCCCTAGCACTGCCCTGGGGCCAGCCCTGCCTGCCAGGGGAGAGCGCCCCCTGCTGAGCCCCCTGCTCCGCTCCCTGCCCCACAGCACCCCCTAGCGCCGCCCTGCTGCCAGCCCACTGCCAGGGGAGAGCTCCCCCTGCTGAGCCCCCGCCCTGCTCCCTGCCCCACAGCCCCCCCAGCGCTGCATCAGGGTCGCTCTCCTCTCCCTGTCTGTGCAGGGACCTGGTTCTCACTCCAGTTTCCAGACCCAGGGACTCCACTCGGCCTCCCCGCAGCCCCCACCAGACGGGCTGGTCCTGCTCCGCTCGCCTGCCGGCAGCGCAGGACGCCAACGACCCGGCCGTGCCGCTGGGCCAGGACCTCCACGTGGGCATCCACCGCGGGCCCAGCCGCCAGAGCCTGAGCGTCCCCAAGCTACCGTGCCAGCACGTCGCGTCTGCCAGCCCGGCTTGTCCACCCCACTGCTGCACATGGGGCAGAACCAGCTCCATGTCAGAGATGGGGAAACTGAGGCACGTCAAGGGAACTAGAGAGGGCCAGGCTGACGGAGGTGGGGGAGGAGGGGCTGAGCGGATTCTCCGGGGGCCGTAATTAAGCCCAGGTGGGAGAAGTGCCTTTGATTGCATTTCCATTTAAACCAGCACTAATGACACTTCCCTTCCCTGCGCCTAGGCCCAGCCTCCCCCCTCCCCGCCGCAGCTAAGTAGGGGGGGCAGGTGACACCCTGTCTGTATCCCCTCTCGCACCCATCCCCCGCCACCCATGCCCCCCTCCTGCCCAAGCCAATCCTGCCCCAAATCTTGGGAGGTTCCCTTCCCCAGCCCCGGCACCGTAACTATAACAACGCGGACCGGGGGGGCCGCCGGGGGCTGGGGGAGGCTGGGTCTGGCCGAGTTAAACATTGACGGCTGGGAAAGGTCAGGTCCCCGCGGGGGCAGATGCCAGGGTCGCCCTGCCCGGCTACGAGCCGACCCCCCCTCCAGCTCCGCGCCATGGGGGGCCCTGGGAGCCGGCCTGTGCCAGCCCAGTCGTCAATGTTTAACTTCTGCGCCGGGCCCTTTCCAGCCCCCTGCCTCCTCCAGGAGTGGGGGGGGGGTCAGCGGTGGGGGGGGCGGGATGTGCCAGGCTGCGGGGAGGGGGCAAAGACATGAATCCCCAACATCTTGCCTTAGACTGAACACTGGGGTCAGCGCCAATGGCTGCCGGTGCCCCTCAGTCCCGACCCGCAGCCCCCCTGCTAGCCCCGCCCCGCCCCCCCAGCTCTGCTGGTGCCCCTCACTCCCGACCTGCAGCCCCTGCCAGCCCAGCCCTGCCCCCCCCAGCCCTGCCAGTGCCCCTCACTCCTGACCCACAGCCCCTGCCAGCCCAGCCCTGCCCCCCCAGCTCTGCCGGTGCCCCTCACTCCCGACCTGCAGCCCCTGCCAGCCCAGCCCTGCCCCCCCAGCCCTGCCGGTGCCCCTCACTCCCGACCTGCAGTCCCTGCTAGCCCAGCCCTGTGCTCCCCCCAGCTCTGCCGGTGCCCCTCACTCCCAACCTGCAGCCCCTGCCAGCCCAGCCCTGCCCCCCCAGCTCTGCCGGTGCCCCTCACTCCCAACCTGCAGCCCCTGCTAGCCCAGCCCTGCCCCCTCAGCCCTGCCGGTGCCCCTCACTCCCAACCCACAGCCCCCTGGATGCCCAGAACTGCCCCCCAAGCCCTGCCGGTGCCCCTCACTTCTGACCCGCAGCCCCTGCCCCCCCAGTTCTGCCGATACCTCTCACTCCCGACCCACAGCCCCCTGCGTGTTCAACCCTGGGCTCCCCGAATGGCTCTGTC
Source organism: Gopherus evgoodei (assembly GCF_007399415.2). Lineage (NCBI taxonomy): Eukaryota > Metazoa > Chordata > Testudines > Testudinidae > Gopherus > Gopherus evgoodei. The sequence continues at coordinate 34,636 of NW_022060064.1, read as the reverse complement.
TCTCCCCCACAGTTCAACTCAGGATCGGCCGGGACGTGTGGGGGTGGCTGGAACCGGCTGGCTCACGGGAGGGGGCCTGTCTGTGGGGCTGTGTGGGGCCTGGGGGGGCAGGGAGGTGCTGGTCTCACTCCTTTCCCAACAGCAGGGAGGGAACCCAGGAGTCCTGGTTCCCAGCGCAGGCAGGCCCAGTCACGGGGGCGGGTTGGGCCGGCCTCTGGTTTCCAGTTGATTTATCCCCTTCTTAATGAAGCCGGATTCCAGCCGTCGCCTGGGATCTCACCACGACGGGGGGCAGCGGGGGGGAGGACTGTCAAGGAGAGACCCCCCCAGACCCCCCACAGCCCCCTCCAACATCCCCCTCCTCCGCCAGCCCCCCCCAGGCCCCTCCGGCTGCCTCTTGTTCACACTCGCTAGGTTCTGCATCGCTTTGTGACACCTCTCCTGACGCCTTCAGAGACACCCCCAGCCCCCCCTGCCTCCACCTGCTCCCCACCCCCACGCCCTGCTCCCCCCATATCCCCCACCCCTTGCCTTCTCAGTCAGCCCTCTCCCCACTGCCCCCTCCCTGCGCAGTCACCCCCTTCCTCCCCATTACCCCGTGGGATCCCCCCAGCTCTGCCAGTGCCCCTCACTCCCGACCCGCAGCCCCTGCTAGCCCAGTCCTGTCCCCCCAGCTCTGCTGATGCCCCTCACTCCCGACCCGCAGCCCCTGCAAGCCCAGCCCTGCCCCCTAGCTCTGCTGATGCCCCTCACTCCCGACCCACAGCCCCTGCTAGCCCAGCCCTGCCCCCCCAGCTCTGCTGATGCCCCTCACTCCCGACCCGCAGACCCTGCTAGCCCAGCCCTGCCCCCTAGCTCTGCTGATGCCCCTCACTCCCAACCCACAGCCCCTGCTAGCCCAGCCCTGCCCCCCCAGCTCTGCCAGTGCCCCTCACTCCCGACCCGCAGCCCCTGCCAGCCCAGCCCTGCCCCCTAGCTCTGCTGATGCCCCTCACTCCCGACCCACAGCCCCTGCCAGCCCAGCCCTGCCCCCCCAGCTGTGCCAGTGCCCCTCACTCCCGACCCGCAGCCCCTGCCAGCCCAGCCCTGCCCCCACCAGCTCTGCCAGTGCCCCTCACTCCCGACCCGCAGCCCCTGCCAGCCCAGCCCTGCCCCCTAGCTCTGCTGATGCCCCTCACTCCCGACCCGCAGCCCCTGCTAGCCCAGCCCTGCCCCCCCAGCTCTGCCGATGCCCCTCACTCCCGACCCGCAGCCCCTGCTAGCCCAGCCCTGCCCCCCCAGCTCTGCCAGTGCCCCTCACTCCCGACCCGCAGTCCCTGCTAGCCCATCCCTGCTCCCCACAGCTCTGCCAGTGCCCCTCACTCCCGACCCGCAGCCCCTGCTAGCCCAGCCCTGCTCCCCACAGCTCGGCCAGTGCCCCTCACTCCCGACCCCCAGCCCCTGCCAGCCCAGCCCTGCCCCCCCAGCCCTGCCAGTGCCCCTCACTCCCGACTGCAGCCCCCTCGCACACCCATCCCCGTCTTTCCCAGCCCCCCGCCCTGGTGCCGGGCTGGCCCCGGGAGTGTGGGAAGCCGGGGACATTTGCAGCCAGCCCCCACCGCCCCCCGCACGTGATTGATGGGGATTTTTAATTAAAACTCGATATTTTCTCGCCTCTATTAAATGTCTGTTTCTAGGGAACTCCCCCCCCCCCCCAATCTGACAGAGCCGGGCCTGACTTCTCTGGCCCTGTTTGCCAAGAGCACAGCTGGGGATAATGTCCCCCCTGCAACTCCCCCTGGCCCCAGCTGCAGCTGGGACACTACAAAGAACATATGGGGCCTGTCCCCTCTGGGGGGCGCCGGCTCCCCTCCGGCCCCAGGACGGAGACTGGCTGGCTCGGGGTGGGGGAATAGGGCAGGGGCCTGTCCTCTCTTGGGGTCGCCGGCTTGTATCCCCAAAAGTGAGCTGCTGGCAGGGGTTGAGGGGCATTGGGGGTAGGAGATCGTGGGGGCAGGAGGGGGTGGTAGGTTATGGGGGGTAGAGGGGGAGCTGGCTGCCGGGGAGGGGGTGGGGTTTGGGGAGCTCACAGCTGTGGGGGTGCCAGGGAAGCTGGCAGGATGATGGGGCACAGGGCGGTGCCCCCCGGGGGCCTGACACCCCACGGGAACAAGAGACACCGAGGGCCAGACATGCATCTGCCTCCGAGGGAAGGGGCTGTCGCCAGCCGAGACCCCTCCCTCGCCTCCAGCTGGGACCCCCCCGCCCCCATCGCCAGCCGGGACCCCTCCCCCGCTGAGAGCCAGGACCTCAACCCATCCCCCGCTGCCAGCCTGGACCCTCCCCCGCCGCCAGCCGGGGCCCCCCCACCCCCATCGCCAGCCTGGACCCCTCCCCCCCGCCAGCCAGGACCCCTGCCCCGCCGCCTGCCAAGGCCTCCGTCCCCGTCCCCCCCACAATGCTGCATGGCCCATAACATCTGATCCTGATCCCTTACCCCGACCCCTAACCTTTAAGCCTGACCTCTGACCTCAAGCCCTAACCCTAACATCAGAACCCAGCCCCCTAACCTCTGACCCCAGTCCCTAACCGCAGACCCCTAACCTCTAAGCCCCACCCCAACCCCAATTCTTAACCTCTCTCCATAACCTCTGACCCCAACCCCATACCCCAATCTCGAACCCTGCTCTCCAACACCTAACCTCCGACCCCAGCCATAACCTGTGACCCCTAACCTGTGACCCCACTCCCTAACCCCAACCTCGGATCCCGCCCCCTAATCTTTAACCTTGGCCACAACCCGACCCCCAATTTCTAACCCTGACCTCTGACCTCAGCCCTGACCTCTAACCCTGCCCCAACTCATCACCTCTAACCCTATCCATAACCCTGACCCATATCCCCTCCCCCAACCCCAGCCCTGCCCCGAACCCTCCTCTTCCCCCCATCCCCAGTGTGACACTCTTGTCCCCCAGCTCCCGCCTGAGGCAGCCAAGACCCCACCCCGAACTCCATGAGTTCAGGTCCCCCCAGGCCATGCCGTGGGGCTCAGCCGCTGTTCCCCACCTGGGTGCCCCCCCCAGGGCCCACAGGAGATCACAGCTCACTCCTGCCCCCCCCCGCTTCACCCCACTGAGCACCTGGACACAACTGGCCCCAGCCCCCCAGTGGGCCCAGACCCTCGCCCAGCGTGCAGCTGATCACTAGGGAGCTCCAGTGGCGGGGGGGGGCTGTCCCCCAGCAGCCAGTGCCAGCCCCACATGCCCATCCCAGAGACGAGAAGAGAACCCAGGAGTCCCGACTCCCAGCCCCCACTTCCGTCCCGGAGCCGGGGAGAGAACCCAGGAGTCCTGGCTCCCAGCCCCCCTGCTGTAACCACCAGCCCCCACTCCTCTTCCAAAGCTGGGGAGAGAACCCAGGAGTCCTGGCTCCCAGCCCCCCCTGCACTAACCCACCAGCCCCTACTCCCCTCCCAGAGCCGAGGAGAGAACCCAGGAGTCCTGGCTCCCAGCCCCCCCTGCACTAACCCACCAGCCCCCACTCCCCTCCCAGAGCCGGGAAGAGAACCCAGGAGTCCTGGCTCCCAGCCCCCCCTGCACTAACCCACCAGCCCCTACTCCCCTCCCAGAGCCGAGGAGAGAACCCGGGAGTCCTGGCTCCCAGCCCCCCCTGCACTAACCCACCAGCCCCCACTCCCCTCCCAGAGCCGGGAAGAGAACCCAGGAGTCCTGGCTCCCAGCCCCCCCTGCTCTAACCCCCCAGCCCCCACTCCCCTCCCAGAGCCAGGGAGAGAACCCAGGCGTCCGGGCTCCCAGTCCCCCCTCCACTCTAACCCACCAGCCCCCACTCCCCTCCCAGAGCCAGGGAGAGAACCCAGGAGTCCTGGCTCCCAGCCCCCCCTGCTCTAACCCACCAGCCCCCACTCCCCTCCCAGAGCCGGGGAGAGAACCCAGGAGTCCTGGCTCCCAGCCCCCCCTGCTCTAACCCACCAGCCCCCACTCCCCTCCCAGAGCCGGGGAGAGAACCCAGGAGTCCTGGCTCCCAGCCCCCCCTGCTCTAACCCACCAGCCCCCACTCCCCTCCCAGAGCCAGGGAGAGAACCCAGGAGTCCTGGCTCCCAACCCCCCCTGCTCTAACCCACCAGCCCCCACTCCCCTCCCCGAGCTGGGGAGAGAACCCAGGAGTCCTGGCTCCCAGCCCCCCCTGCTCTAACCCAGCAGTGCTGCTCCCCTCTCAGAGCCGGGGAGAGAACCCAGGAGTCCTGGCTCCCAGCCCCCCTGCTCTAACCCACCAGCCCCCACTCCCCTCCCAGAGCCAGGGAGAGAACCCAGGAGTCCTGGCTCCCAGCCCCCCCTGCTCTAACCCACCAGCCCCCACTCCCCTCCCCGAGCTGGGGAGAGAACCCAGGAGTCCTGGCTCCCAGCCCCCCCTGCTCTAACCCAGCAGTGCTGCTCCCCTCTCAGAGCCGGGGAGAGAACCCAGGAGTCCTGGCTCCCCGGCCCCCTGCTCTAACCCACCGGCTCCCACTCCCCTCCCAGGAGTCCGGGCTCTCTGCACAGGGCGGGGGGGCTGGTGCCTACAGGCCGCTTTACTTGGCAGTAGACAAACATGACCTAATTCGGGACTGACCCCAGGCGACCCCCAGCTGGCAGTGCGGCCCTGGGCCTTGATGAGCTAATAGCCCGTCCCTCGTTAGCTGCACACACACCCCACTCTGGGCCCCCCACATTGCTCCTTTGAGGGTTGGCGGGGGGTGGGCGGGAACGTATGGTTTAGAACAGGGACAGCTAAGTGCCAGGACTCCTGGGTTCTCTCTCCGGCTCTGGGAGGGGAGTGGGGGCTGGTGGGTTAGAGCAGGGGGGCTGGGAGCCAGGACTCCTGGGTTCTCTCCCCGGCTCTGGGAGGGGAGTGGGGGCTGGTGGTTAGAGCAGGGGGGGTCTGGGAGCCAGGACTCCTGGGTTCTCTCCTCGGCTCTGGGAGGGGAGTGGGGGCTGGTGGTTGGGGGCAGGAGCCAGAACACCTGGCTTCTGTTCCAAGTCACTCTCCACCCCCCCATCCCCGACCTGAGGCCTGATCTTAACCACCCCCCCTCAAGGGGAACACCTCACCCCCCGAGTTGCCCGGCCCCGGCCCCCCACCCCCACCGTCGCTTCTGCAGCTACTTCTGCCGCTAACCACGTTGCATGAGGCCGTTATGTGAACGGATCTGACAGCAGCCGGTGCCCGCCCCCACCTCCTGCCCCCCCAGGGCAGTCTGTCCCATGCACCATGGATCTAATGAGGCTTCTCACCCCACCCCCACCTCGCATGCAGCCCCTCTGGTGTTTGGGGAGGGGGGTGGCAAAGGCCTGGATTTCGGCTGCTGCTCGGCCTGGCTTAGATCAGCTGGGAACAGAGACAGCCCCCCCCCCCCCCCCGCCCCCCAGTCACATCCAGGGCCCTTGTCAGGGTGAGGCAGGGACAGGGACATGGGAGGTTATTTCAGGGGAGAGAGACACCAGGAAAAATGCACCAAGAAAGGCAGAGTGAGGGGGGAAATGGGGCAGAGGCCTGTCCCCTCTAGGGGGTGCCAGCTCCCATCCGGCCCCACGGCAAGGACTGGCTGGCTCGGGGGGCAGGGAATGGGACATGAGAACTTTTTTCCCTCGGGTGCACCAGCAGTGATCCGACCCCAGGTGCCCCCCAAACTAGGGATATGAATCCTCAGTGAATATTCCCCCCACGCTGAGAGAAAGGTGGGAGTGTGTGGGGCTAGAGAGATAGAGCAATGGGAGTAGATAGGGAGACAGATAGAAGGTGCGAACGGCACTAGACAGACAGACTGACAGAGGGTGTGAATGGGAATAGACAGGCAGGCAGAGGTGCGAATGGAAATAGACCGACAGACAGGCAGAGGGTGCAAACGGGAATAGACCGACCGACAGACAGGCAGGCAGAGCATGCAAATGGGAATTGACAGGCAGGCAGAGGGTGCGAACGGGAATAGACCGACAGACAGACAGGCAGGCAGAGCATGCAAATGGGAATTGACAGGCAGGCAGAGGGTGCGAACGGGAATAGACCGACAGACAGACAGGCAGAGGGTACAAACGGGAATAGACAAGACAGACAGACAGGCAGAGCATGCAAACAGGAATTGACAGGCAGACAAGCAGAGAGTGCGAACGGAAATAGACAGACAGACAGACAGACAGAGGGTGCGAACGGGAATAGACCGACACACAAACAGGCAGAGCGTGCGAATGAGAATAGACAGACAGACAAACAGAGGGTGCGAATGGGAATAGACAAGACAGACAGACAGGCAGAGCGTGCAAATAGGAATTGACAGGCAGAGGGTGCGAACGGGAATAGACAGATAGACAGACAGACAGAGGGTGCGAACGGGAATAGACCGACACACAAACAGGCAGAGCGTGCGAATGGGAATAGACAGATAGACAGACAAACAGAGGGTGCGAACGGGAATAGACCGACACACAAACAGGCAGAGTGTGCGAATGGGCATAGACAGATAGACAGACAGACAGAGGGTGCGAACGGGAATAGACCGACACACAAACAGGCAGAGCGTGCGAATGGGAATAGACAGATAGACAGACAAACAGAGGGTGCGAACGGGAATAGACCGACACACAAACAGGCAGAGTGTGCGAATGGGCATAGACAGATAGACAGACAGAGGGTGCGAACGGGAATAGACAGATAGACAGACAAACAGAGGGTGCGAACGGGAATAGACAAGACAGACAGACAGGCAGAGCGTGCGAACGGGAATAGACCGACACACAAACAGGCAGAGCGTGCTAATGGGAATAGACAGATAGACAGACAGACAGAGGGTGCGAACGGGAATAGACCGACACACAAACAGGCAGAGCATGCGAACGGGAATAGACAGATAGACAGACAAACAGAGGGTGCGAACGGGAATAGACAAGACAGACAGACAGGCAGAGCGTGCGAACGGGAATAGACCGACACACAAACAGGCAGAGCGTGCGAATGGGAATAGACAGATAGACAGACAAACAGAGGGTGCGAACGGGAATAGACCGACACACAAACAGGCAGAGCGTGCGAATGGGAATAGACAGATAGACAGACAGACAGAGGGTGCGAACGGGAATAGACCGACACACAAACAGGCAGAGCGTGCGAATGGGAATAGACAGATAGACAGACAAATAGAGGGTGCGAACGGGAATAGACCAAGAGACAAGTAGAGGGTGAGACCGGGAATAGCCAGACAGAGGGTGCGCACGGGAATAGACAGACACACAGACAGACAAGCAGAGCGTGCAAACAGGAATTGACAGGCAGAGGGTGCGAACGGGAATAGACAGACACACAGACAGGCAGAGCGTGCGAATGGGAATTGATCAAGAGGCAGAGGGTGTGAATGGGAATAGACTGACAGACAGGGAGATAACCGAGCAGGAGGGACGTATTTTTATATATTTCCCAAGAGTGAAATTCCAGGCTTAGCAGGTCCCAGGCGACTTATGTGCAGGGTTGATCGATATAACATGTCTTTGCCACCCCAACACCCCCCACCCAAGTGCCCCGGGCTGTCTCGTGCCTGGTCTCTGCAGCAAATGCCTCTCCATTCCCTGCTGGGCTCTCCGGAGGCCCAGCAGGGCCCCTTACATTATCCCGGGGACCAGCTCCCGGCGAGGCCAGTTCATCCCACCTGGCCCCCCCAGGATCCAATGTCCCCTTGAGCTGGCCTGGCCGTGGTTACACTGCTTCACCGTCTAAACTTTGTGCCTATTTTCTAGTGTGAACGTGTCTGGCTTCAGTTTCCAGCGGGAGCTCCGCCAAGATCACGACCGGTGTCAGCCAGGCTTGGCCGGACCCCTCTCCGCCATCCCCTCTCTAAGGTGCAGGGACGACTTGCCCGCAACCCTTTTGGCTTCCAGGCCAAGCCGCTTTGTTGCGCTCGGCCCGGAGCGAAAGTGAAATAACGCCCGTCCGGAGGTGGCTTTCTCGGGCTCGGCGGGACCCAGCCGCCTTTCGGATCTGCTGTATCCTGCTATCCCCTGGTAACATGGGAAGCCGCAAAATCAAGTGTGTGTGTGAGGGGGGTTGTGTTCACATAGACCCACCGAACCCCAGAAACTCCCCGCAGCCTGCTGGGAGATGCCCGAGGTGGAACATGCAGGGGGATAGGCCCTGAACTCTTAAAAAAATAGATTCACAGCTGGGCCCCCATCACCATCTCACCTAACGGCAGCAGATCTGCCAGGCAACGGCCTGGCTTGATGCAAAGTATCGCCAGAACCGGACCCCGGAGCTCAGCAGGGCCCCCCCAAATCACCTCTTTACCCCTCATTATCGTACTGCTTTCCCAGGAGACGAGGCCTCTGGTGAAATCTCTCCCACGCATCACCCACCAAAGCCAGGGAGCAGAATCACAAGTGTAACACCCCCCCCCCTCTCCGGGGCTCCCTCGTGAACTCACGAGGGAAAAGGAGGCGGGGGAGAGACGGGTAGGAAATAACGAACGGCGTCCAGACGGATGCACAAGAACTTCTATAATGCACGTGATCGGACAGTAAATTCCACCAACAAAAGCTAAGAAATTCCCAGGTCAAAAAACGTCATTAAAGCCTGCAAAGATCCGTCCCCCCCCGCCCCCTCCTTTTTTCGCCTTGAAGTCATTTCCGGGCCCGAAACAGGAAGTCCCACCCGAAACAGGAAGTCCCCATCCAAAACGAGGAAGTCCCACCCTCGCCAGAGTCTCTTCCTTCACCGCATTTCCTGGTGGACGAGATGTCACTTCCTGTGGCTTAAAGTTCGCTTCTTGATGAATGGCGATGGTGGGGGGGGGGGTGAAAAATGACAAGCCCAGTCCCATACCTCCATGCCTGCCCCCCGCCCCCGTGAAAACGTCTCTCTAATAAAAGGGGGGGGGGGGTGCGTGCGGCTGGTGGGCATTTCTGTTGAGTCACATTTTCAAAGCGGAGACATGGAAAGGTCCCAATAGTTGAAATAACCAAACCTTTCGCCTCTCCCCCAAATCCCACCCCCACTCCACGTGAACAGGGACTGTGGGGGGCGTGTAAAATTGCCCCCACCAGTCCTTAGGATAGGGGGAAATCTCATGAACGGGGCTGATCTCCCCTCACCCCACCCTGAGACATAACACAACTGCTCCTGGCCTCCCCCCTGGCCCCAAAGACCCCCATCCCTGGTGGAGCTGGGGAGGGGGGGGCAGAAGAGGCAGGATCTGGCCTGGGAGGGATTGTAGGGATGGGAGGAGCGGAGCTGTGGGGGAGTCTGGGGAAGGGACCCGCTCTGAGCCCTCCCCCACATCAGTGCCAGAGAGGAGAATGGCGAAGGGACCCCCTTGGCCCCCATCAACCCTGTCAGCGCCAGAGTAGAGGGCCCCCCCATCTCTGCTTTAACCCTATCAGTGCCGGGGACTCTTCACACGAGGAAGAATCAGGAGTGGGGGGCGTCCGTCTCCGTCAGCGCTGGGGAGGGGGGTCACCGTCCGTATTGGGGGGGTCGCCGTCCTGGCTCTGAGTGAACCCCGTCAGCGCCGAGGGGGGGCGTCCGTATCCGAGGGAAAGGCACGAGTCCATGGCCGGCGCCGGGGTGGGCCCGGGCCCCCCTTTCCCGTCACACTTTGTAGTAGATATTGGCGGCGCTTTGGGGGGGCATCTCCTGCACGATGTAGACGGGGTGCCCGTAGTCCCCACTCACTTTCTCATAGTGGGGGCAGAAGGCCCCCTCCGACGTCCGTAGCGGGATGATGATGTCGCTGGGCTCCGAGCCGTTGTTGTTCCCCCCCCCCGCCGGCCCCGCCCCGCTTGGGGCTCGTCAGGCTGCTGAGCGAGAGAGGCGGGAGGTGGGTGTCGCTCTGCTTGGCCCGGCGCCGGCGCCAGCACACGGCCCCCGTCACGCCCGCCGCCACCAGGGCCACGAAGGCGGCGCCCCCCGCCGCCCCAGCCACCACGGGCACGTTGGACTGGGGCAAGGGCCCGTTGGCGCCCCCCGCCGGGCCGGTGGCGTTCCCAGCGCCTGTGTGGGGAGAGAGAGAGAAAGGGCTCAGGGGAGAGAACCCAGGAGTCCTGCCCCCCAAGCTACCCCCACTCTAACCCACAAGTTCCCACCCCCCTCCCAGAGCCGGGGAAAGAACCCAGGAGTCCTGGCTCCCATCCCCCCCTGCTCTAACCCACCAGACCCCACTCCCCTCCCAGAGCCGGGGAGAGAACCCAGGAGTCCTGGCTCCCAGCCCCCCTGCTCTAACCCACCAGCCCCCACTCCCCTCCCAGAGCCGGGGAGAGAACCCAGGAGTCCTGGCTCCCATCCCCCCCTGCTCTAACCCACCAGACCCCACTCCCCTCCCAGAGCCGGGGAGAGAACCCAGGAGTCCTGGCTCCCAGCCCCCCTGCTCTAACCCACCAGCCCCCACTCCCCTCCCAGAGCCAGGAGAGAACCCAGGAGTCCTGGCTCCCAGCCCCCCTGCTCTAGCCCACCAGCACCCACTCCCCTCCCAGAGCTGGGGAGAGAACCCAGGAGTCCTGGCTCCCAGCCCCCCTGCTCTAACCCACCACTCCCCGCCCCCCTCCCAGAGCCAGGAGAGAACCCAGGAGTCCTGGCTCCCAGCCCCCCCTGCTCTAACCCACCAGCCCCCACTGCCCTCCCAGAGCCAGGGAGAGAACCCAGGTGTCCTGGCTCCCAGACCCCCCTGCTCTAACCCTCCAGACCCCACTCTTCGCCCAGGAGCCCAGGGCCAGGCTGGCAGGGGCTGCGGGTCGGGAGTGAGGGGCACCGGCAGACCTCGGGGGGAGGGAATGCACATGGGCCTTTCCCCTGTAGGGGGCACTGCCCGGGCTGCTCCCTCTTTGCGATCCAGGGTGGGGCTATCGAGCCAGCCCCCACCCCCCTTTGCTGGGTGTGAAGGGGTTAATAGCCTGTCGCCCTGGCCCGGGAGGCAGAGGCTGGTGGATGCTGATGCCTGTAAAGGACCCAGGTGTCCTGGGCTGGGGGACCCGTCACAGAGACAATTAGCCTCCTTAACCCGCTTTGACAGACAGGAAGGGCTCAGCAACCCCCCTGGGCCCAGCCAGTCAGCCAGCTGCCACCACGAACAGGGCTGGGAGCCAGGACTCCTGGGTTCTCTCCCCGGCTCTGGGAGGGGAGTGGGGGCTGGTGGGTTAGAGCAGGGGGGCTGGGAGCCAGGACTCCTGGGTTCTCTCCCTGGCTCTGGGAGGGGAGTGGGGGCTGGTGGGTTAGAGAGGGGGGGCTGGGAACCAGGACTCCTGGGTTCTCTCCCTGGCTCTGGGAGGGGAGTGGGGGCTGGTGGGTTAGAGCAGGCGGGGCTGGGAGCCAGGACTCCTGGGTTCTCTCCCTGGCTCTGGGAGGGGAGTGGGGGCTGGTGGGTTAGAGCAGGGGGGGCTGGGAGCCAGGACTCCTGGGTTCTCTCCCTGGCTCTGGGAGGGGAGTGGGGGCTGGTGGTTTAGAGCAGGGGGGCTGGGAGCCAGGACTCCTGGGTTCTCTCCCTGGCTCTGGGAGGGGAGTGGGGGCTGGTGGGTTAGAGCAGGGGGGGCTGGGAGCCAGGACTCCTGGGTTCTCTCCCCGGCTCTGGGAGGGAAGGGGCTGGTGGTTGGGGGCGGGAGCCAGGACACCTGGGTTGTGTTCCAAGGCACTCCCCACCCCACCCCAATCTGGGGTCTGATCTAAGCATGCCCCCTCAAGGGGAAACACCCCACCCTGCCCAGCTGCCCATCCCGAGTCTCAGGACACGCAGGGTCGAGAGCAGTGATCTGGTGCTGAGGGGGCAGACAGAGCATGCTGGGGGACGGGCAGGGACCCCCAGTGCTGGGGGGGGACCCGGGTGGGGGGGGACAGCTCTGTACCTGCGCCGCTCTCCTTGCCAGCGTCCGCCACGCCCAGCGTCCCGTGCTCCTTCTCGGGCCTCGATTTCTGGGACTTGGAGCCTGTGCCGGGATCTGGGGGGGCAGAGAGAGAGAGGTGCATGGGTGGGGGGAGTGACAGGTGCTCACAGACCAGGGTCCCCAACACACTCTTCCTGCTGGGTGGGTGCAAGGCTCCCTGTACCCCACTTCTCCCAGCCCCCTTCCCCTCTGCGTGCTGCAGTACCCAGCCTGTCCAGGAGGGGGCGTCATTCACAATTGGTGTCTATGGAACACAGGACCAACTCCCTCACCCCCCAGCTCTGCCGGGGCCCCTCACTCCCAACCCCCAGTTCGGGGTCCAGGGGTAGAGGAGCTGGAGCCAGCTTTAGATGCTGTCAATCACAGAGAAAGCTCCTCCCCCACTCGCTACTTCCCCTCCTCTTCCCACCCCACGCTGCAATCATGCAGCGCTAATTAGATCCTTGGAGGGGCTCACTGGCAATCAGCCAGATCAACCCCGATGGGAGAAAGGCAGCGCCAGGGAGAGAACCCAGGAGTCCTGGCTCCCAGCCCCCCTGCTCTAACCACCAGCCCCCACTCCCCTCCCAGAGCCGGGGAGAGAACCCAGGAGTCCTGGCTCCCCAACCCCCCTGTTCTAACCCACCAGCCCCCACTCCCCTCCCAGAGCCGGGGAGAGAACCCAGGAGTCCTGGCTCCCAGCCCCCCCTGCTCTAACCACCAGCCCCCACTCCCCTCCCAGAGCCGGGGAGGGAACCCAGGAGTCCTGGCTCCCAGCTCCCCTGCTCTGACCCACCAGCCCCCACTCCCCTCCCAGAGCCGGGGAGAGAACCCAGGAGTCCTGGCTCCCAGCTCCCCTGCTCTAACCACCAGCCCCCACTCCCCTCCCAGAGCCGGGGAGAGAACCCAGGAGTCCTGGCTCCCAACCCCCCCTGCTCTAACCACCAGCCCCCACTCCCCTCCCAGAGCCAGGGAGAGAACCCAGGAGTCCTGGCTCCCAGCCCCCCCTGCTATAACCCACCAGCCCCGACTCCCCTCCCAGAGCCAGGGAGAGAACCCAGGAGTCCTGGCTCCCAGCCCCCCCTGCTCTAACCCACCAGCCCCCACTCCCCTCTCCAATTCATGCTCCCTGCCCCACAGCGCCCCCTAGCGTCGCCCTGGGGCCAGCCCTGGCTGCCAGGGGAGAGCGCCCCCTGCTGAGCCCCCATGACACTGAATTCTCCGCCCCACAGCAATTTTGTGACTTACGCTGCCCCACTTTCAAGACGACTTTCATCCCCTTAGAGAGGCAGGCGCCGCCCCTCAGGTTCTCCAGCCCCTCCTTGGTGCCGTCCGACGTGGCTGTGGGGAGAGACAGGGACATCAGAGCGGGGTGGGGACAGCAGGGGGCGCTCTCCCCTGGCAGTGGGCTGGCCCGAGAGCGGCGCTAGGGGGCGCTGTGGGGCAGGGAGCTGGGCAGGGGGCTCAGCAGGGGGCGCTCTCCCCTGGCAGGCAGGGCTGGCCCCAGGGCGGTGCTAGGGGGCGCTGTGGGGCAGGGAGCAGGGGGCAGCAGGGGGCGCTCTCCCCTGGCAGGCAGGGCTGACCCCAGGGGGGCACTAGGGGGCGCTGTGGGGCAGGGAGCAGGGCGGGGGGCTCAGCAGGATCGGTTGGGGGGCAGGATGGCTCTGTGGACGGACGCTGTATGTGACGTGTGTTGGCTGGTGGCGTGTGTGAGATCTCCCGGTCGCGCCGGCCGTGTGCGTGTGTGAGATCTCCCGGTCGCGCCGGCCGTGTGCGTGTGTGAGATCTCCCAGTCACGCCGGCCGTGTGCGTGTGTGAGATCTCCCGGTCGCGCCGGCCGTGTGCGTGTGTGAGATCTCCCGGTCGCGCCGGCCGTGTGCGTGTGTGAGATCTCCCGGTCGCGCCGGCCGTGTGCGTGTGTGAGATCTCCCGGTCGCGCCGGCCGTGTGCGTGTGTGAGATCTCCCGGTCACGCTGGCCGTGTGCGTGTGGGTCTCTGACCGTGGCGTGTTGGGTGTGTGTGTGGGGGAGGCTGTGTGAGCTCTTTGTAGTTCTGTGGAAGCTGAAAATAGACCCCGGTGTTTAGGGCTCACACACGCACACACACACACACACACAGAGGCCTAGTTCTCTCTCTCTCTCTCTCACACACACACACACACACACACACACACACACACACACACACACACACACACAGGCCTAGCTCTCTCTCTCTCTCTCTCTCTCTCTCTCACACACACACACACACACACACACACACACACACACACACAGGCCTACCTCGCTGTCTCTCTCACACACACCCCGGGCTGTGTTCCTAGGTCACTGTTGTGCTGCTCTCAGCAATCCGCCTCTCGACCCACAGAGACAGCGCAGCCTCCAGCCCGGAAAATCTTCCACAGGACCCAGGAGTCCGGCCTCCCAGTGCAGCTCTGGGAGGGGAGTGGGGGCTAGTGGGTCAGAGCAGGAGGGGCTGGGAGCCAGGACTCCTGGGTTCTCTCCCTGGCTCTGGGAGGGGAGTGGGGGCTGGTGGGTTAGAGCAGGGGGGCTGGGTGCCAGGACTCCTGGGTTCTCTCCCTGGCTCTGGGAGGGAAGTTGGGGCTGGTGGGTTAGAGCAGGGGGGGCTGGGAGCCAGGACTCCTGGGTTCTCTCCCTGGCTCTGGGAGGGCAGTGGGGGCTGGTGGGTTTGAGCAGGGGGGGCTGGGAGCCAGGACTCCTGGGTTCTCTCCCCAGTTCTAGGAGGGCAGTGGGGGCTGGTGGTGAGAGCAGGGGGGCTGGGAGCCCATTGGGAGGTCGGTGCTGAAGCAGAGCGGGGGGGGCGGTGAGTGGCCTGGACACCGGGGTCCCCGAGGGAGCAGTGTGTGGCGGGGGGGGGGGTTGCATGCGTGCAGTGGCAGCAGGTGGGGGGGGTGCCAGCAGGCCGGCCCGTCACGTCCCGTTAGCTGCGCGTGGCCGGGTCCTTTCACCAACCAACATGGCGGGGGTCTGTGCTCAAAGATGCCTGCTCCCTGGGCCAGCCCCCCTGCAGCCAGCCTTCCCCACATCCCCTTCATGGCTCCCTGCCCCCCAGCCCCCTCCTACACAGCTCCCCCAAGGCAGAGACAGGCCCCCCTATCGCCTGCCCCATCCCCACACATTCAGCCCCCCAACACCCCCACCTCATCGGCTCCTGGCAACACGGAGCCACAGCCCAGCAAGCCCCCACCCCCCGCAACACTCTGTGCCCCCCACTTCAAAACCACCAGCCCCCAGCCACTGGCCCTAGTCTGGTCTGTGCCTCCCGCCCCACACTGGACCCAGGAGTCCTGGTGTGTTTAAAGAGCTGGAATAAACATTTGTGTATTAGATGCGATCAGCTCTGGGGCAGGGCGGCTGGTTACCCAGAGACCCCTCACCCAGCGCTGAGATGCGCCTACCTCTGGGGCAGGGTGGCCGGTTACCCAGGGACCCCTCGCCCGGCGCTGAGATGCGCCCACCTCTGGGGCGGGGCGGCTGGTTACCCAGAGACCCCTCACCCAGCGCTGAGATGCGCCTACCTCTGGGGCAGGGCGGCCGGTTACCCAGGGACCCCTCGCCTGGCGCTGAAATGCAGCCACCTCTGGGGCGGGGCGGCTGGTTATACAGGGACCCCTCGCCTGGCGTTGAAATGCAGCCATCTCTGGGGCGGGGCAGCTGGTTATACGGGGACCCCTTGCCCGGTGCTGAGATGCGGCCACCTCTGGGGCGGGGCGGCTGGTTATACGGGGACCGCTTGCCCGGTGCTGAGATGCGGCCACCTCTGGGGCGGGGCGGCTGGTTACCCAGGGATTTTTTACGAGGGGATGTTTCCGGTTCTGTCACTTCCTGCCCTACTTGGCACCTGACCCCCCCCCCCTTCGCTTCCCCCCCTCGTGTCTGGTTGGGCAGAACAATCATCTGACAAGAAACTGGGTCAGCTCCTCCCCCCACACCAGGCTCTTCCCCCCACCATGCTCCTGCCCGCCCTCCCCCCACCATCTCCCTTCCCTGCTTCTCCTGGCCTCTCTTTCCCCCCCCAGTGCCACCCCAGGGATCCCCTCTAGGCACCTTCGCTCCTCCCACCCACCCCAGTAAAAACCCCAACACCTCCCAGAAGATGCTGGGGAAGGCGGGTGATAGCAAAGGGGGAGGGGAGGGAGGGGGAGAGATGAGGATGGGAGTGGGGAGGGGCAGGGGGAGGGGTGGGAATGCGGGTGCGGAGGGGCAGGGAGGGAAGGAGAGGGGTGGGCATGGGGGTGAGGAGGGGCAGGGAGGGAGGGGGAAGGGTGGGAATTAGGGGCAGGGAGGACAAGGAGGGAGGGGGAGGGGTGGGGAGGGGCAGGGAGGGAGGAGGAGGGGTAGGACTGGGGGGTGGGGAGGGGCAGGGAGGGAGGGAGGGGAAAGGGTGGGAATGAGGGGCAGGGAGGACAAGGAGGGAGGGGGAGGGGTGGGAATTGGGGGTGGGGAGGGGCAGGGAGGGAGGAGGAGGGGTGGGACTGGGGGTTGGGGAGGGGCAGGCAGGGAGGGAGGGAGGGGGAAGGGTGGGAATACAGCGGGGGAGGGAAAATGAGGGAGGGGAAAGGGTGGGAATGAGGGGCAGGGAGGACAAGGAGGGAGGGGGAGGGGTGGGAATTGGGGGTGGGGAGGGGCAGGGAGGGAGGAGGAGGGGTGGGACTGGGGGGTGGGGAGGGGCAGGCAGGGAGGGAGGGAGGGGGAAGGGTGGGAATACAGCGGGGGAGGGAAAATGAGGCAGGGGAAAGGGTGGGAATGGGGGGTGGGGGGCCTGAGGACTTGAACGTCCCTTCCCCAGGTTACGCCCTGCCCCGCTGCTGAGCCCCCCCCTTCCACATGTGTGTGTGGGGGTGCAGCCTCTCTGGGGTGGGGTTGGGGGGGTGGTTGCCGTGGCGCAGTTGCCAGGGTGCCCAGAAGTCCCTGGTTTGTCAGGAGACAGTTGCCATAGCGATGGGGAAAAGACCACCAGGGCCTGTGATGGGAACCACGGGAGGGGGGAATGGACGTGTAGCGCCCCCCTCCCTTCCCCCCCAGGGGCAACGATTGCCCCCACATGGGGCCCTGCTGATTCCAACCGGCCCCTCCCCCCTGCTCCCCTCCCCCTCTTCCTTCCCCTCCCCCATCCTATCCCCTCCGTGCTGCTCCCCCCGACCCCCCCGCCCCATGACCCAGATGTCAGGAAGCATCAGCGCCTGGATCTCAAAAGGGAAAATATCCCGGAGCAGCCGCCAGGCTCCGGGTTTTGGGGGGGGGGGGCGTGGACTGCTCAGCCCAACCCCCTCCCCATCTCGCACACGCCCTGTCATGCACACACATGCACAAGCACGTGCAGCAGCCGCCAGGGGTTGAGGCCTTGTGCCGTCTGTAGGGAGGGGGCCCGGTGAGTGTGCACAGAACAGCGGGCGTGCAAGAGCCTGTGGGTGGCACAGGAGGGGGTGGGGCCCTGGACAGGTGAGTGTGCATGGAAGGGAGCGTGCAAGAGGCTGAATGTTCATCCTGCATGTGTGTGTGTGCAAGAGATGGAGTGAGTGTGCAAGGGTGTGAATGTGCAATGGGCAGGTGTGAGGAAGCAAATGTTCACCCTGTGTGCATGCCAGGGACCAGTCGAGCATGCAAGGGGCTGAACAGCTCTACATGCAAGAGAGGGAGGGTGCATGGGTGTGAGTGTGCAACAGGCCACATGAGTGTGCATGAGACCAAACGGCCGCACCAGGGTGTGTGTGTGTGCACACCAGGTTGAGCGAGCCCGGCAGGAGGTGTGTGCAGGCCCTGGTCTGAGGGGGGTGCAAATGTGTGCGCAAAGGACCAAGTGGCTATGAGTGTGCAACAGAGGCTGTGGCCAGAGGGTTGGCGCGCAAAGGTGAAAAATACCCTGGCCGTGTGCAGGGGAGTGAGTGTGCAAAGAATGAGGGGCGTGCAAGGGACTATGTGTGCAAATGCACATGAGGGACGGTGTGTGCGAGGAGCATTTTGGGGAGGGGACAGTCTGAGTGTGCAAGCCACCGAGCTACCCCCTTTCACGCTCACCCCTGTTCCACACTCGCACCAGTCCATGTGCACACACCCTTGCACGAGTTTTCCCTTGTGCAAGATGCCTTGGTCTCTTGCACACTCACCCCCTGACACGCAAATGCCTCCTGTTGAGAGTCTCTGTCCCATACAAACAACCCCCCACCCAGGACACAACACTGGACTTGGGGGGGGTCACCCCACGGCTCCAACTCTGCCCCCCAACTTCTCAGACCCTGTGATCCCAGATGGGAGCCTATCACTGTCACCCCAGACACGGCCTCAGGAGTCGGGGGGGAGCCCAGAGCCGGGCCAGCAGGGGCTGCGGGTCGGGAGTGAGGGGCACCGGCAGAGTTGGGGGGCCAGGGCTGGGCTAGCAGGGGCTGCGGGTCGGGAGTGAGGGGCACTGGCAGGGCTGTGGGGGCTGTGGGTCGGGAGCGAGGGGCCCCGGCAGAGGTGAAGGTGAGGTGTGTGGAGGGGAGAAGCCGACAGATGCCAGCGGCTCGTGGGCGGCGAGCGACTGACTCAGGAATACACAGTGTAGGAGGGCAGGAGACTGACAGACGGACAGATTGTGTTTGGGGGCGGGGGAGGAACTGGATTTCACAACACAGAAGCTAAGAGACAGGAGCCGCCCTCCAAATCCCAGCCAGGGACCCCCACCGGCCACATCTGTCGCCTGGCGCTGAGATGCGGCCACCTCTGGGGCAGGGCGGCCGGTTACCCAGGGACCTCTCACCCGGCGCTGAGATGCAGCCACCTCTGGGGCAGGGCGGCCGGTTACCCAGGGACCTCTCACCCGGTACTGAGATGCAGCCACCTCTGGGGGAGGGCGGCTGGTTACCCAGGGACCCCTCGCCCGGCGCTGAGATGCAGCCACCTCTGGGGCGGGGTGGCTAGTTACCCAGGGACCCCTTGCCCAGTGCTGAGATGTGGCCACCTCTGGGGTGGGACGGCTGGTTACCCAGGGACCCCTCGCCCGGCGCTGAGATGCAGCCACCTCTGGGGTGGGACGGCTGGTTACCCAGGGACCCTCGCACAGTGCCGAGATGCAGGAGGAAAATGTATCAGACTCAATCCAGGAGTCGTGGCTCCCAGCCCCCCGAGCCGGGGGAGAACCCAGGCGTCCGGGCACTCACTGATGATGTAGTAGTCCTGGTTGCTCTTGAATTCGTGGCCCCACAGGTTGGGGCTGAACTCCTGGAACTTGATGGTGAATCGCACGTCGTGCTCGGGCCGGTCGCACGTCAGCAGCAGGTTGGGGGCCTGCAGGATCTCGCACGCCCGGGCCTGATCGCCCGGCACCAGGTACAGCTTGTAATATTCATACTCCTCCGCCGAGAAGGGGCCCAGTGGCCGGGACCGCGGGCAGATCAGGTCCAGCCGGTCGCCGATCTGCGGGTACAGGACGTAGCCGCCCGCTGCCTGGAACCTGCCGGAGACGGGGAGTCAGAGAGGGGACCCCAACCTGTGCCCCGGAGCCAGCGAGTCCCTGCCCTGGGGCCGAGTGGGAGCCGGCACCCCCCAGAGGGGACAGGCCCCTGCCCCATTCCCTGCCCCCCTGAGCCAGCCAGTCCCTGCCCTGGGGCCGAGTGGGAGCCGGCACCCCCCAGAGGGGACAGGCCCCCTGCCCTATTCCCCACCCCTGAGCCAGCCAGTCCCTGCCCTGGGGCCGGGTGGGAGCCGTTCCAGGCCCTAGTGTGAGGGATGCTGAGACACGGGCCGCTTGCCCCAATTCCCACCCAGCCCCCAAGACAGTGCCGGAGAGAGACAAATCCCCCCCATGCCCCACCCCAGCCGAGGCTGCCGATTCTGGGGAACTGGCAGAGACAAACCAGCCTCCCACCTGGCAGCAGGGCCCCTCCCGCCCCTCGTCCATATGAAACACCCGTCCCCTCACCCCTCTGCTGCCCCCGCGCCCAGCCATCCAGACCCACCCCCACCCAGAGTTGGGGGAAAGACCTCAATCAGCTGCCTCTGGTGCATGAGGGACCCCTCACCTGGCGTGGTGATGCACCCACCTCTGGGACAGGGCACAGCTACTTCTCAAGTGGGTTGGGGGTGCGGGCCTGGGAACCAGGACTCCTGGGTTCTCTCCCCGGCTCTGGGAGGGGAGTGGAGGCTGGTGGGTTAGAGCAGGGGGGGCTGGGAGCCAGGACGCCTGGGTTCTCTCCCCGGCTCTGGGAGGGGAGTGGGGGCTGGTGGGTCAGAGCAGGGGGGCTGGGAACCAGGACTCCTGGGTTCTCTCCCCGGCTCTGGGAGGGGAGTGGGGTCTAGGGGTTAGAGCAGGGGGGGTTGGGAACCAGGACTCCTGGGTTCTATTCCTTATCGATGCCAGAGTCAGGGTTAGGACCCAGGTGTCCCGGCACCAACAGCCCCTGGTCACCGGAGGGCGGGATCGAATCTCTGGAGCGTAGCACAGGAGCCTCTACCACATATTCTCTCCAGGACCAGCGGCCTGATTTCACGGTTCCAGGGAATTTCCCCTGCGTTTCCTCGGCCAGCCCGGGCTCCGGAGGCCCCGTCCGAGCCCCGTAACGCTCACCCCACCCCCCCGGAGTCTGCACATATCAGTACGGGCCGGAGCAGATCCAGCCCTCCAGGTCCCCCGCCACCGCAAATATCCCGCCATGCTCGGCGGCCTCTGATCTCTCGGACTCCTGTGAATCCCACGGAGGCCCAGTGGCCTCTCTCAACTCTGGGGGTAAATCCTCGGCCGGCTGTCCCGGTGCGAAGATGCGAGAGGCCCTGAGCTTTTCAGTCGGATGCCAATCTGGGGCACGAAGCCTTCGTCTTTCCCAGTGGCACGACTCCCTTGACTAAGGGCAAGTGATCTGAAGGGACGCTGGCGTTGTCATGAGGCTGGGCTGGATTTTTCATCCCTTCACGGCGCACTTTTGCGGCCGACGGACTCAAAAAAACAAAGGCCGGCCGATCGAACACAAGCGGAGGTTGCTTTGAAACCGCCCAGTCGCTGCATCCCCGCCCCAGAGCCAGCTGCATCCCCCAGCGGGGGAGCGTTAAAGGTTTTGATCAGAAGGCATCGGTGTCGATTCCTGCCTGCTAAAGTCTGATTCGGATGTTAAAATATTCCCCGCATACCATTCGTGATCAGACCGACTCAGGTGGGGCCTGCCTATATTGAATAAGAGAAACTCATTTTCAGCGGCTCGGCCCATCTGTCGGGCATTAAATTTGCCTTCTTAATTTTAAGCAAACGACGGCATTCGTGAGGAATAACTCCACCTGCCTTGGAGGGACTGTTACAAGCCAGCGGCAAACTTCTGGACAGCTTAATAAAAACCGACAGCGATGACCGAGACTAGCCACCTGAATATCTCCTGTGTCCTTCCGGCCTGGGCAGCTAGAAATTGTCCGAGTGGCTTCCAATACCAGGATTCGGGGGCAGGACTTTGCGGGATAAATCTGAGCTCGGGCTGGGAAAGGGAGTCCCAGATTTTTCCGCGTTTAGAAAAGATCCGGTTTGAAGATCGTTCAAAAAAAAAAATTCGGTCGATGGATCCCGCCGAATTGGATGCCGAAAATCTTCATGGGACCCCCCCCCCCGGCAAAAATGAGACTATTGGAAGGTTTCTGGCTGGGCTGCGGAAACTCCTTGGCCTGAGCACAAGAGATGAAAAACACCTGGTGCCAAGGGAAACTCAAGAGAGAAACCAGTTTGCGGGGGGAGCCCGTTCCCTCCAACCTTGGGACCAGCCAGATCTCTAGTGTCCCAATCCCCTACCAGGCACACACAGAAACACAGCTTGTGGGCCCAGGAGATTTAGAAGCCTTCCACTGAATCTCAGGCCGCTACGTTCCAGTTCCCCCAAGGGGTTTAGGCACCTCGTTCCCATTGATTTAGCCGAACGGCCCCAAGCGGTGCTTAATTTGTCACGAAAGAGGCTCAAATGATTTTTTTTCTTTTTACATTCGCCACTGACGCAGAGGTGCCCAGATTCTGCCCTGGCCCAAATTAAGCGCGGGGCCCGAGTGACCTTTGAAAATGGGATTCGGCGTTCGGGGATTTTTAAAGCCGGTCAGCAATTTTTGAGCCTTGGGCCGGCCGGGCGACTTGGGTGTGTATATGTGCCGGGAAATAAATACATTTTAAAAATAAAGCAGCCTCTCTTTTTATTCCATTTTAAGATCCACATGCCCCTTTGGGGATGGGGCGGGAGGGGAAAAAACCACCCGGGACGCTGCCGAAAAACACCTTTCTCTCTAGATCTGCAAGGAGAGGCCGCTGGGAGACAGCGAACCCCTTTTTCGGGCCTGGGGGATGGTGGAAAAGATTTCGACAAATAGATCCATTAGCTCGACCATGTATTTGTTGCTAGGATGCGCAGACACACGCTGATGGGAGTAAGTGTCGCGTTGACAAGTGCTCCATATTTCTGGCAACCAGGCGCCCGTCCCTCGCCAGCCCATCGGACCCCCTAAAACTTTGTCGTTTTCTCTGGGTGGGGTTTTGATTGAGCCTGGAGCAGATGCAACACACGGATGGTTTTGATGGATCTCGTGTCTGGAATGATGCAGCCAGGAGGGGAGAAAACGTATCTTCCAGACCTACACGGGCAGAGAGAAACGCCTGCTTTGACCTATCCGCCCCCATAAAGCACAGGCCAGCAAACAGAGACCAGTGTGTGAAACGAAAAGGCTTCACAGAACCGCACAACACAAGCCAAGCCCCAGAGGTCTGGACTAGATGATCTCCTGAGGTCTCTTCCAACCCAGATCTTCTTTGATACACACCTACCCAGTCAGTTGTTTCAAGAGGATATCAAACTACACACAACTTTAAGAAGCTGCCAGTATATAGCTAAAGAAACACACACACACACACACACAATAACTAATTTGAAGGGAATCTCCCCTCCTCGTTCAATACACACACACACTCTTGATCTACACACACATACACACTGAAGGCACCAAAACCAACACCCACAACTCGGAAGATGCACATTTATAGACCACACTGGCAGAGAGCACCACTCGTTTTCCAAAAAAGCCAACGCCAACCCAAACCCCCCCGCCCCCCGTTCAAGAGGCCTACCGCAAATTCACACCATCTCCGGCTTGCCTGCAGAAACTTCACCAAAACACCACAATCTCGCTCACACACACACACACTCGCTCTCCTGCGCTGGACAGCGTCAAAAGGCCATCAGATATTTTTTCCCCCTAAAACACAAACACTTCTCACCTTTGCACTGAAAACACTGATTTATCCAGAATTTTTTTTTTATATATATATAATGATTATAAAGAGCAAACACAACAATCCCCCCCATTCTCCCTGTCTCTTTCAGAGGCTGATTTTGTTAAATAAAACATCGTCCTTGATTTTTGTGGGGGAGTCCCACTCCCAACATACTTTCCAAGACATAGGTTGACTGAAGAGGGATCAAGGGAAAAGAAAGAAAGAAAAGTTTGACAAGGATGAAATGGCAGACTTTTGAGGGTGAAACTGACACAGGTCCTCATCAAATCCTAGTCATTTACACTTGAAATTGACTAGATGGGGGAAATGAACCAAAAAAAACACAACCTTGTAATTTTTTTTTCCCTTCACTTTTCCTCCTCCCTTCTCCTCTGGGATTTGCAGCCGCCAAATGAACCTCAAACACAGCCAGCGATTTAAAACTTGGGGGTGCCTTTCCTCTCCCCCCAACCCACCCCCTTTTTATAGCAGAAAAACCAGCAAGAAACCAAGGGATGTCCCCCCTTTCTCCACTTACTTTTTATTTGCTGTGTTCCAGTATATTGGCTCCAGGCTAACAGCTGATATAATCCACAGTTCCAGCAAGGAAACCAGTAACCCCATACAGAGTCCAAGCAATGAAGTCCTCAAGGCCATGATTGCAAAGGTAAAGAGATTTTTTTTTCCACCCCTTCTCTATGTTTTCTTCTTGGAGATTCACACTCACAAATCAAGAGGCGCCCAAAGCCTTTGCCCCCCTCTCTGCCAGCCCTAGGCTAGAAAAAGTTCTATGGATTTTTTCCCCCTCCCTGCCTGGATTTTTCATGCCAGGACTGGAAAGTTGGTTGTTTTCTGTGTGTGTGTGTTGTTTTTTTTTCTCCAAGATCCTAATGCCATCTGCAGCCTGGGAGAAAAACACATCTAGACACACACAGACACAGAGAAAATTCGCCTCCACTTCTCCTGCGTGTGGCTTTCTGGTGTGATCTCCTGAGCAGGGAGGACACAGTGTTGTAAAACACAAGGAGAGGAGGGAGGGGGGGAGGAATTCATTTGAAAGCCCCTCCTGGAGTTCTTGTCTTTGGTGAGATTTTTTTTCCCCTCCTTCTTCTTTTCTCTCTCTTTTTTTGTGAAGGTTCGGCATTGAGTAACTCCAGAGATGAGGACAGAGAATGGGAGTGAGCAAAGAGGGGAGGAGGAGCAGCAGAGGAGAAGTGGTGAGTGGGAAATACTGGAGGAAAGAGAGAAAGAGAGAGGCAGGGGCGCGCACACGCGTGCACACACACACACACACACACACAGACACTGGGATCTGGAGTCTGGACTTTAAGGAAGATGTGGAGTCCGGATCCAGGTATAAAATTCTCCCCAGTGAGCAGCCCAGTAAAACAGCAGAGCCAGCCAGTGAGGTTGCTTGAAGACAAAAATATTTCGCAGTTCAGTTCGCTCGGCCCTGTCAGGACTAATCAGAGACACAGTCGCTTCTTGACCCACCAAAAAAACATGAGAGACATCAGGATCCTTGTCCTGAGCCGCCTCGCGCAGCGACGAAACAGAGAAACGTCGCCAGGCCTCGATTTATTTGTCAAATGCCCAGCCAGGTTCTCCGTGCGACTGTACGGCGGGCAAGGTGGATTCGGGTTGGAAAGTCACTTTTCATCCAGTGGGGAGAGACTGGGGATTTTTTGGGAGCGGGGGGAGATGTGGCATTGGGATCAGAAAGGGGCTTGAGAAACAAATCATAGGATTTCAGCCCTCGGATCGGGAGGGATGGGTTTTCGTTGGGGCTCCTAGGCCAGAGAGTCCGGGAGCTTTTGGGGGCCTGGGAGGTGACTTGCCAAAGCAATATCTATGGGGTGGGATTTCTCCATGAGAATCTGGGGGGGGGGGGGATTGATTAACCAAACAAGAACCCCACTCAATGGCCAAATCCGGTCGGAGATGAATCCAGTGGCCTTCGAAACCCTGCATGGCTTTGAAGGCCGTTTCCGAGCCGCCGGTCCCATCAAAGAGTTTCCCTCGGGGGCTGTCCCCTGGCCGAGAACAACTTGTGGGTGCTCCACCGGCCGGGAAACCCTGTCATTAAAAAGTCAATCTGGGATCTCCGGGGTTTGCCCATTTGAAGGGCAGTGGAGGTTCCTACACACGGGCGGATCCTCGCGGCTGAGGCTTTTTCCCAAGACAGGAATTGCCCGGATTGGGATATTTGGGCGGGCCGCTGGGATTTCTTGGTCCATCAGGCTTCCAGGGTTTTGATGTTTGCGGTGGGGGGGGGTGGGGGGTCGAATGGGCCAGGCGGGATCCAGAGGCTGAGCCGGGAAGTGAACCAGGCTTAGCAGGTGTGATTGGGGTTCCCAGTGTTATGGGGGTTCCTGGCCTGGGGCAAAGGGGCTGTGATTGTAGTGTCAGGAGCAGGGAGGGGGATTTTCGACATGCAGCTCTTGAAGGAAGTTGAAACCCAGTGACACCCCGAAACCAAAGTAGGACCCAAAGAGGCTGTGAAGGATTGGACCAATGTCCCCCCCCAAACCCCAGTGCTTCAAGTGGAGTTTGGGGAACTCAGGAGTCCTGGCTCCCAGCCCCCCCTGCTCTGACCCACCAGCCCCCACTCCCCTCCCAGAGCCGGGGAGAGAACCCAGGAGTCCTGGCTCCCAGCCCCTCCTGCTCTAACCCACCAGCCCCCACTCCCCTCCCAGAGCCAGGGAGAGAACCCAGGAGTCCTGGCTCCCAGCCTCCCTGCTCTAACCACCAGCCCCCACTTCCCTCCCAGAGCCGGGGAGAGAACCCAGGCGTCCTGGCGCCCCACAGGGTAGGCCGTGGCAGCATAGACCCGAGTTTGCTTTGGGAAGGAGGCCGGTGATTTGGATGCAAATCCTGGCAGCATGTGGCTCTCAGGAAGCAGTGTGAAGCCGCCAGCCCCTCTTGTGCCATCCAGCAGCCCCCACTCCCCACGGGCCAGGAGCCGCCTGATGGGACTTCATGTGTAATACAGGTCCCGGCCCCACTGATGTCATGCGAAGCAGCGCTGAGCCGGGGCAGGATTTGGAGGGGAGACCGTGGAGCAGGTAAGGGGGAAGCTCAGCAGGGGGCGCTCTCCCCTGGCAGGCAGGGTTGGCCCCAGGGCGGCGCTAGGGGGTGCTGTGGGGCAGGGAGCAGGGCGGGGGGCTCAGCAGGGGGCGCTCTCCCCTGGCAGGCAGGGTTGGCCCCAGGGCGGCGCTAGGGGATGCTGTGGGGCAGGGAGCAGGGCGGGGGGCTCAGCAGGGGGCGCTCTCCCCTGGCAGGCAGGGCTGGCCCCATAGGGTGCTGTGGGGTAGGGAGCGGGACAGAGGCGGCAGGGGGCATTCTCTCCTGGCAGGCAGGACTGGTCCCATGGGGCGCTAGGGGGCAGAGAGTGGGGCAGGGGGCTCGACAGGGGTCGCTCTCCCGTGGCAGGTAGGGCTGGCTCCAGGGCAGCACTTGGGGGTGCTGTGGGGTGGGGGGGCTCAGCAGTGGACACTCTCCCCTGGCAGGCAGAGAGCGGGGTGGGGGGCTCATCAGGGGGCTGGCCCCAGTGCCCCAGAGGGGTGCTAAGGGGTTGGGGTTTGGGGGGGTCCGTAGCCCACAAGAGGGGTCGGGGGGGGGAAATATTTGCCCAATGCAAAGAGGCTGCTGGCACCATCTGGTGGCCTAATGTATTACTGCAGCGAGTCTGCACCAGCAGCCGGGACCGGGGTGCCCAGGAGCTGCCCCCACACATCCCCCCACACCCCACAGCACCCCCTGCTGGCAGGGACCGGGGCAGGAGCAGCCAGGAGCTCCCCCACCCCACCTGGGGGCAGTGCACCTGCCCCCCTCTTATCACCCACTGGCTAGGGAAGAGTCCCTTTCGCCCCCACACCCTACATCCACACACCCCCTGCCGGGGCAGCCGGGCACGTCTAGATCCGGCAGGGGAAGGTGTGATATTGAGACAAGCAGAGACAGGCGCTGGGAGGGAACGTGACAGAGATGCCTCGCGCCAGAGAAAAAGGGGGAATTAAATCCCATTATGGATGGGAGAGCCCAGCCTAGTGTGTGTCATAGCCCCTATACTGCTAAGAGACCAGGGAGATTCCTCAATGCCTATCCCACACCCTGAGAGCTGCCCCATCCCAACCCCCCCATGTTAATTAGTCTAGCACAATAAACAAACATCCCCCTACCAAAAAAACAGAACCTATTTGCAGAGACCCTACAATCACAAATCATTAGATGTTTCGAGCACCCTGCATACTTGCCGCTCTTTGTTACTGTAGGGTCTTCTGAGCATCGGTGGCAGCTGTGACACTTTGTTATCGTAGGGTCTTCTCGGAACACTGGGCCCGAAGGTCACTTTGTTATTGTAGGGTCTGCCAGGGGCACAGGCGGCCGCCCCCATTCCCCTATAGGGGCAGCCCCACAGGCCCATCTACCCCAGCATCCCAGACCCTGCCAGGATCAGACCCAGCAGCCGAGCTAAGCTGGTAAGGCTGAGGGGCCCAGCTGGCCAGGTCTCTCCCGCCCCCTGCGACGCCTCTGGGAGGAGATTGGGGGCAGGTGGGTCAGAGCAGGGGGGCTGGGAGCCAGGACTCCTGGGTTCTCTCCCCAGTTCTGGGAAGGGAGTGGGGGCTGGTGGGTCAGAGCAGGGGGGCTGGGAGCCAGGACTCCTGAGTTCTCTGCCCAGTTCTGGGAGGGGAGTGAGGGTGGTGGGTTAGAGCAGGGGGGCTGGGAGCCAGGACTCCTGGGTTCTCTCCCCGGCTCTGGGAGGGGAGTGGGGGCTGGTGGGTCAGAGCAGGGGGGGCTGGGAGCCAGGACTCCTGGGTTCTCTGCCCATTTCTGGGAGGGGAGTGAGGGTGGTGGGTTAGAGCAGGGGGGTTGGGAGCCAGGACTCCTGGGTTCTCTGCCCAGTTCTGGGAGGGGAGTGAGGGTGGTGGGTTAGAGCAGGGGGGCTGGGAGCCAGGACTCCTGGGTTCTCTGCCTTTTTCTGGGAGGGGAGTGAGGGTGGTGGTTAGACCATGGGGCCCCCTCCCAGAGCCGGGAAAGAACTCAGGAGTCCTGGTTCCCAGGTTGGAAAGGGAACCCAGGAGTCCGGGAGGCAGGGTCCCTTTAAGGAGGCAAGGGGTTGGGGGGCCTCCTGTTGCTTCTGGCCCCGCCTGGTTGCCCCCATCCCGTCTTTGTGACATCACAGGAGGTTGCTGTGGCAACAGGATGCTGCTGGAAATAGGAGACTCAGGTTGGAAGGGAAGAAGACCCGAAGGTGAGCTCTTAAAGGGACCCCGACCCACAGGCGGAGAGCCAGGCGGGGGCTGGTTACCCAGGGACCCCTCACCCGGCCCTGAGATGCGGCCACCTCTGGGGCGGGGCGGCTGGTTACCCAGGGACCCCTCACCCAGCCCTGAGATGCGGCCACCTCTGGGGCGGGGCGGCTGGTTACCCAGGGACCCCTCACCCGGCCCTGAGATGCGGCCACCTCTGGGGCGGGGCGGCTGGTTACCCAGGAACGCTTCCCCCGATGCTGACATGCAGCCACCTCTGGAGTGGGGTGGCTGGTTACCCGGGAACCTCCTGGCTGGCACCGAGACGCGGCCACCTCTGGGGCGAGGCAGCTGGTTACCCAGGGACTCCTCACCCAGCCCTGAGATGCAGCCAACTCTGGGGCGGGGCGGCTGGTTACCCAGGGACCCCTCACCCGGCACTGAGATGCAGCCACCTCTGGGGCAGGGCGGCTGGTTACCCGGGAACCTCTTGGCTGGCACCGAGATGCGGCCACCTCTGGGGTGAGGCAGCTGGTTACCCAGGAACCCCTCGCCCGGCGCTGAGATGCGCCCACCTCTGGGGCGAGGCGGTCGGTTATCCAGGGACCCCTCGCCTAGAGCTGAGATGCAGCCACCTCTGGGGTAGGTGGTCAGTTGTCTACACATGGACCCCTCCGCCCCCTAGAGCCCACCCGCTTCCCAGCACCCAAACACAGGAGTCCCAACTCAGCCCCCCACCCCAATAACCTTTCGACGGACACTTGTGCCAGCTCGTGGCCCGCCAGCCCCCTTCCCTCCCCCATGGAGAGGGCTATTTACCCATCGCCAGCTGTGTTTGACCAGCCGCTGCCAAGGCAAACCAACCCTGCGCTGGGCTGCTCGGCCCCAGGCTGCACCTGTGTGTGTGTGTGGGGGCGGGGGGCTGTTCACACGCCGGGGGGGGCAGATGTGCCTGCCCCCCGTTACTGGAATGACTGGGGTGGGATAGATCGTGCCCCCTCCTCCGTCAAACTGTTCTTTTTCCTCGGGGACTTGGTCAATTCCCAACAGCGCTGGGTTGCTTAGGGCAGGTTGTTATCGTAGGGTCTCCTGGCTGGTTGTTATGGTAGGGCCTACCAATAGGATGAAAGCCAGGGAAGCCGGAGCCAGCAGCCCAGGCCCCAGGCGTGCAAGGGATGTAGGGGCTAGTGGTTAGAGCAGGTGGGGGTGAAGTGCTCCCCCTCGGGGTATCAGACCCAGCTCCTGTCCGTCACCCACCCCCCAAAAATTGACAGATTAAAAAAAACAGAAATTTTATGGCTGCGAATGAGCCGGCGAATAGAGACAAAGCTGAGAGCATTATGTACAGATCCCCCCCACCAAGCAGTGCCCCCCCATCTCAGCCACCCCCAAATCTCCAGCCCAGCCCCCCACCGAGCCATCCGGTGGCCATACAGTCCAGGCAGGCGGCCTCATGGGGCAGGGTGGTGCCCCCCGCTCTCCCCACACCACCACAGCTGTAGGCAGTTCTGGCCACGGGCCGGGCGCTGGGGGGGCCCAGGCCCCCCTTCCTCATCCTCCTCGGCGCTGTCCCACGGCTCCGGGAACTCGCGCTGGCCGGACGCGCTGGCCAGCAAGGGCAGGCTGGGGTGCAGGCTGGACAGAGGGGAGACAGGGTCAAGAGGGGGCCCCCAGCTCCTATCTGACGCACAGCCCCCCCCCCTCTAACCAGTGAGCCCCACTGCCCTCCCAGAGCCAGGGAGAGAACCCAGGAGTCCTGGCTCCCAGCCCCCCTGCTCTAACCCACCAGCCCCCACTGCCCTCCCAGAGCCAGGGAGAGAACCCAGGAGTCCTGGCTCCCAGCCCCCCCTGCTCTAACCCACCAGCCCCCACTCCCCTCCCAGAGCCAGGGAGAGAACCCAGGAGTCCTGGCTCCCAGCCCCCCCCCCAACTGACCAGCCCCCACTTCCCTCCCAGAGCCGGGGAGAGAACCCAGGAGTCCTGGCTCCCAGCCCCCCCTGCTCTGACCCACCAGCCACCACTCCCCTCCCATAGCCGGGGAGAGAACCCAGGCGTCCGGGCTCCCCGCCTCCCCTCCCCTCCCCAGTACCTGATCCCGTTGACGCAGTCCCGCAGGGCCTGGAATTGCAGCAGGGGTTCCAGCACTGGCTCGGGGTCTCCGTTTGGGGGCTGAGCCGTGTCCCACACCGAGACCAGCCCCTCCGTGGTACCGCTCAGCAGGAACCGGCCACTCCTGGGGGGTGGGGGGGGGGGAACGACAACACACCCCATCTGGCGCTTAGAGGCTGCAGCCGGGGGGAGGGGGGTTAAGGCTCCCAGGGGTCCTTGGGCTCCCACACTGGCAGCAGCTGGGTGCCAGGATGCCTGGGTTCCATCCCCAGACCCCGATAATTATCTGAAGGCGCATTATTAGGGGTGTTATGGTAGCAGTGAGACCCCCCGAGAGCCGCCCGGCTCCATGGTGAGCGCTGCTCCCTGCCTCACAGGCATAGGAAGGACCCTTACCCTTCTTCTACCGGATGGGGAAACTGAGGCACGCAACCGCAAAGCGACTCGCTTGCTCTTGTACCGAGCACGTGTGCCAGAGCTGGGGAGAGAACCCAGGAGTCTGGGTCCCCAGCGCTCACCGGGCAGAAATGTGGAGAAAGGAGGGTAAGTGTGTGTGTGGGGACGACACTCACGGCTCGAGGTCGAAGTAGAGGCGCTGGTTGGTGGCCACGGAGCGGTGCATGGAGAACAGGACCCGGCCCGGCTGCCGCAGGTCCCAGCTCAGGATCTCGGGGTCCTGTGGGGCAAGAGATACAGTACTCCCAGCAGATCTCACTGGAGAACCCCCCCCCCGGACGCCACCCCCGACCCCTCAGCAGCCGCTTCTCAGGCCCCGCAAGCTCCACCTACCTTGCGCCCGCCGGTGAAGAGCCGGGTGCCATCAGGGGAGAAGAGGGCGTGGGTGACGCCGCCCCGGTGACCCTGCAGCATGGCCAGGGCCGTGCCCTCAGCCCGCGAATACAGCCCCACCGTCCGGGAGTAGGAGGCGCAGGCGTAGAGGGGCTGGGCCGGGCTGAAGGCGATGCAGGAGATGATGCCGCTCTGCCCCTGTTTCTTCACTGCATGCGGGTGGGGGGAGGACGAGGACAGGTTACAAACCATCAAACGATCCCTCCCGAACAGCCCTCCCATCCCCTCCACTCAGTGCCGGGTCGTTCACTCTGGAACCTAACGATGGCAAGCTGGCAAAATGGACACTGCCGAGACCTAATTCCCTGGGGTGGGTTTAACCCAACGCGCTCCCTCCGCATACCCTGCCTGCCAACCCAAACCTGGCCAGGGTGTTAACACTGGACCCTAACGATGATGGTAAATTGCCAGCTCCCCGTTTCACCGCAGAGAGCAGGAGGGGCCGTTACTTCACAGCCTCCCCTGAGCTGAAAGGGTAACTTCAAATCTTGGGGGGCATGTTAACTCTGGAGCTCAATGGTGGCAGGAAGGTGCCCGACGCCTATTTCACTGGAAGAAGGGGAGTAGCTGGGGTTGACACACACACACTCCTCCCCCACACAAACCCCAGTGGTTCGTTAACTCTGGAGCCTAGTGATGGCCAACTGACCGATTACTAAATATTCCCTTTGGAACCTAACAATGGCGGCAGATACTTCCCTCTTTCTCCCCAAGAGCCCAAGCATCAGTCCAAATCCGCGTCCCCTGACTTCTACGGGCCCCTCCTTTCCCTGCCACGGAAGCGTTAACTCTGAAACCTAATGGGTTTTTTTTTTTTTTTTTTTACAAAGCCAGGGCGGTGGTGCCATCAGCTGCGGTGCTGCCAGGAAGGGGGGGCTCACCAAAGGTGGGACGGCTCTCGCATACCCGGCCCGGGCGCTCCGTCTCGAACACCCGCACGGTCTTATCAAACCCGCAGAACAGCTGCGAGCCGTCGGGGGTGAAACAGAGGGAGTGAGCAGCCGTCAGCTCATCCTGGGGACAGACCCAAAGAGAGGGGCGTCAGGACGCCTGGGTTCTCTCCCCGGCTCTGGGAGGGGATTGGGGCTAGTGGGTTACAGCAAGGGGGTTGGAAGCCGGGACTCCTGGGTTCTCTCCCTGGCTCCGGGAGGGGAGTGGGGGCTGGTGGGTTAGGGGGGGGGGGGACTGGGAGCCAGGACTCCTGGGTTCTCTCCCCGGCTCTGGGAGAGGAGTGGGGTCAGGTGGTTAGAGCTGGGGGGCTGGGAGCCAGGACTCCTGGGTTCTCTCCCTGACTCTGGGAGGGGAGTGGGGTCAGGTGGTTAGAGCTGGGGGGGTGGGAGCCAGGACTCCTGGGTTCTCTCCCCGGTTCTGGGTGTGGGGGGGGCCGGGTGCCAGGCTCTGTACGCACCAGGTGGTTGTAGCTACGGAACGTGGCCCGCAGGTCCCCGCAGAAAGCGTCCCACACGTGGACAGGGTTGTCCCGGCTGCTGCTGGCAAAGCTGTGGGACCACAAGAGGGGCAGAAAAGTGAGGGGAGGGGTCAAGGGAGAAACAACGGGGGAGTGCAGGATAAGGGGCAGCTGGCACCCCCTAGACAAGAAAGGCCCCTGCCCCATTCCCCACCCCCTGAGCCAGCCAGTCCCTGCCCTGGGGCTGGGTGGGAAAGGGCTCCACCCCATTCCCCGTGGGCCAGCAGGGGGCGCCCTCGCGGGCCGCGGCATTTACAAGCAGGTGGGTGGGTCGGCGGAGCTCATCAGCGGGAACCAGCAGTAGTCGTAGACTGTGTCTCCCTCGGCCATTCGCAGCACGGGGCTCTGCGGGGAGACAGACCCACGGATGGTGAGGTCACCCCTCCGGGGGGCAGGAGTCCTGGGTTCTCTCCCTGGCTCTGGGAGGGGAGTGGGGGCTGGTGGGTTAGAGTGGAGGGGGCTGGGAGCCAGGACTCCTGGGTTTTCTCCCTGGCTCTGAGAGAGGAGTGGGTGCTATTGGGGGAAAAACGGGCCCCCACCCACACGCCCACTGCACCAGCACAGTTCTGCCCCACACAGGACGGGGAGGGAGAGTGTGACTGTCCCGTTAAGAGCACTTCCCCCTTCTCCTCCTACCATCTCGGCCATGGCCCCCCACTCCTGACCGAACAGCTCGGGGGGCAGGTTGTAAATGCGCAGGGTGTTGTCGGCGCTGTTGGTCAGCAGACAGGAGCCGTCGGGGGCCCTGCGGAGAGAGGAGGCAGAGGCAGGCCATCAGGGTGCCCCCAGTCCTGGGGGAGAGGACCCAGGCGTCCTGCTCCCCTGCTTTAACCACCAGCCCCCACTCCCCTCCCGGAGCCGGGGAGGGAACCCTGGAGTCCAGGCTCCCTCCCCTACTCTAACCACTAGACCCCACTCCCCTCCCAGAACTCAGCTAAAAAATCCCCCATGCCTCAGTTTCCCCTCCTACCCATGTGTATTTAGGCTGAAGGCCCGAGCACCCAGCCCATTGTGGGGAGCCCCCCCCCCTCCAACTCAGGGTCCCCACATCGCAAGCAGCAGTGTCTATGCAGCACCGACTATGAAGCATGTCTGGGACTCTGCTCCTGGCCTGACGCTCTGATCAGAGTCCTGGGACGTAATCCCAAATATCTACACCCGCCCACCCCCCGAGGGCCCGGCCCAGCGTCCTACCACTTGCAACCTTTCAGGAAATTCTCCGGCAGGCATCTGTACTCGCCCCAGGCACCTGTTAGCAGTTTGGGGGGCCCCAGGAACGCGTAGCCCGGCACGCTGGGGGGAGAGAGAGGGGAGACACTGGTACAGAGGTTACCCAGGCCCCCCTGCTTTGATCCACCAGGCCTCACTCCCCTCCCAGAGCTGGGGAGAGAACCCAGGAGTCCTGGCTCCCAGCCCCCCCTGCTCTAATCCACCAGCCCCCACTCCCCTCCCAGCGCCGGGGAGAGAACCCAGGAGTCCTTGCTCCTAGCCCCCCCTGCTCTAACCCACCAGCCCCCACTCCCCTCCCAGCGCCAGGGAGAGAACCCAGGAGTCCTGGATCCCAGCCCCCCCTGCTCTAACCACCAGCCCCCACTCCCTTCCTGGAGCTGGGGAGAGAACCCAGGAGTCCTGGCTCCCAGCCCCCCCTGCTGTAACCCACCCACCCCCACTCCCCTCCCGGAGCCGGGGGGAGAACCCAGGAGTGCGGGCTCCCAGCCCCCCTGCTCTAACCCATCAGCCCCAACTGCTCTCCCAGAGCCAAGGAGAGAACCCAGGAGTCCTGGCTCCCAGCCCCCCTGCTCTAACCCATCAGCCCCCACTGCTCTCCCAGAGCCAAGGAGAGAACCCAGGAGTCCTGGCTCCTA